>NC_138783.1:100315710-100591807 GCF_965178545.1 Coloeus monedula
CACCCACATCCCGTCTCTCCTGGGCTCACCTGTGAGTGCAGCACACCCTTCCTCCCAACTGGGAGACACCTCTTGAGAGAGGTAATTCAGCCCAGGAGGGGAAAGTGGCTTATTTACAATCCTAGGTATGAACCAGTGTGGTGCGATAAGAAGTGATAGGAGGGAAATTGAGTTTGCCCAGAGGCCTCAAGGCCTCCAGAGGAGGCCTTCTCTATCACACTCTTCATTAAAACACAGGCCCGTGACCCCATTGCTGAGACAGGAATCCTCCTCCCAAGGGAAACAGAGAAAAAGCTTTGATACACTCACACTTAGGGACCTTCCCTGTAAAATGAGTTTTATGGCTATTCAAGAGCATATGTATCATAAGAAGAAAACCATTGCAGAGATCTAAAATGCGATATCCCACACAGATCTATCACCCAACATAAAACTAGAAACAAGCTTTCAGGGCTACCTTTCTTGTGAAATGTTAAAAAAAAAAAAAAAGACAAAAAAATTATGTCACTGATTTCAGCCAGGAAAGACGTACAACTAAAAATTACATTCTTAACCTGCTCGGGATAATTCTGCTTTGCCCTGTTAAAATGAAAATGACAGAAATAATGTAATCTTGCCAAGTATTAATTTATTGGAATTTATTATGTATCTCTTTTCTTCCACACAACAATCTATTGAAATGTGTACACGCAAGGCTGTCCTCCAGCAGTGGTGTTGTCTTTTGTCTTGTCTTTTGTTTTTATCTTTTGTTGCATAAACTCTATGTAGATGGTCACACACAGATATATATAAATACATACAGGGGGAGGGAGTGGCAAAAGGCAATCTCTTCATGAGGCTGAGTAATCCTCAGACATCTTTCACTAAAAAAGTGCAGGTGCTCCTATATTTAAAAAGGGGTTTAAAATACAGGAGATGGACATCTAGTGAATATAGTATCTTCTGCAGCAAGATTTACACTATGACTGGTTTTGAGGACTACTTGGGAGCTAATCCCCTGTAGCAAACCTCTATCAAGCCTAGCATAATACTGAGACAAGATCAGACAGGGAAGATTGTTTATAAGAGCTCATTTTTGTCTTTCCCTACATTCCACAATCATTTTAATTTGGGGTCAACTGCCTTTTTTTTGGGAATAAATAGACACAGAGCTGCTGCAACAAGGGACACACACTAACCTTTTCCTATCAAGTCTCATATCATGATAGTATTTAGAAAAGCCTTGCAACTACCAGAAGAGAATGATATTTATTGTGCATAAAAAGAGCTAAACAGTCAAAGGCCAAATCCTGCCCCTTTCTACTTGGCTTGGTGCTTTTAACTAATAACTTTACTTGGAAAATGGAGATACGATGAGAAATGGAGATATGAGGGGAAGGACTCCTTATATATATGATGGATTTTAAGCCTCAAATTAAAGTAAAACCTTGAATCTTGTATATTTAACTTGCATTTGAAGGTGATCCTTAAGCTCCTATGCCTTTTAGATGTTTTTGACAGAGACACTCAAGAATGTAATAAAAACACATCAATATCCCGTAAACCTTACTTCAAAAAAAAAAGGAGCAAAAAATATGCTCGTTGTTTTACTTATCTTTTTATTCCATCATTATGGCACAAGATAGAACTTAAAGACAACATCACTGAATAAGTCTTCAACTTCATTAAAATTAAGACTAATATGTTTTATAAAATTCTTCTGATATGATACACTTTCCCTTATGGAGCACTACGAAGGAATTTCTCTGGAACGCTGCAGTACATTGCCACCCGCTGCCCACAAACGGCTCTGCAATTGAAAAAAACGTATAAAACAGCAACATTGAACACAACACAACATACAGCTACTGAGGAAGTGTGACTGACCCAGACTTTGGCACAATATTTATAGAAACGAAGTTGTGAGCTTTTCTAAATGTCATGTTCTTTTCTGAAGCTCTGCTTGACTCCCTTTCATGTGTCTGTCTGCAGTTTTTTCCTTTCTCTTATCTTTCTTAATGCTGGAGCTTTGTTATTTCAAAGGAAAAGCCATATTCTTTCTCAGTGTTACGCATCCCAATTTATTAGGTTTGGTTTTCTAAAATTTGGATTCCAGTTTATTGTTTTAAAGCAATACATAAAATCATACATTTATAAATATATATATTATATCCTGCATATATAACATTGGTTTTCCTTTAGAATGGGAGGGCAGACTTTGCACTACATACTTAGTTGGTTTAGGCACAACGTTGTTCTTAGTTGATTCTCTGAGCTGATTCCTACCTGAATCTAAAAAAATACTTTTACAATCTGGTATTAAATTTTAAAGTTTTTGCAAACATATGTGTAAGAAAAAAATATTTTGTATTTTCCCCTCTAAGCTCACTACTACCCTTATAAAATATATGGCTTTTCATGTTCCACTCTTTAGTGTTTTTCATTAGGCAGTGAAAAGAAGTACAACTTTCCCCTTTAACAGCTTTTTTTTTTTTATATATATAAGCACAGAAACCAGCTTGTGCACTTTCTATAGAATTCCAATGCATATCACGGTAATGTAAGTGCAGTGATTTTTTAAAAAAGCAGTCATGATTGATTGACATCTGTATATGAAAACATAACATGATTATCATACAATACTCATTACAGAATATACAATCATCAAAACTGCAGATATATAAATACATTTTTTAGCAACATCAAAGCAACAGTTTTATCTTATACACAGCATATGCATACAGAGTTATTACACTGAAGTTTTCACCTTTTTTCTCAAAAGTTTGCTGAAAAACAGGAACATACCATATTTGTAAATTAACTGCTTGACAGTGCTGTTAAGAAATTAAAGTGAACAAAGTTTTAAAAAAGTATATGCAATTCAGTTGGTATAAAACAGACAAGCCCTCCCTGTTTTCCAATGTCACCATTTTCCTATGAGACGGAGGCATGGGTATGAGTGGCAGCTCCACAGAGTCAGATCATACAAGGGTTTCTGGGAGGGCATCAGGGTTATCGGCTGATAACAGCTCCCAAATCTGCCACCTCTCCCTTTGCCACTCGTTCCAGTCCGCCTCTGAAACACTTTTACTGTTCTGGCTATGAGGTGCCGTGGAATAGTTGTGACCTGCTTGCATGTGCAGGGCTGGCTGCTCCTGCCTGGAGGTGGCCTGGTCAGGGGCTCTGGCTGGTGGCCCTCCAGCTGCTCTCAGCCCCAAACTTTTTTCTGGGTGTTGAAGTTTCCTCAAAGAGTGCAACGTTGAAGAAACACTCGACCGCTGTGGCAACGCAGAGCTTGTTTTTGCTGGGCCTGGGTAAGGGGGTGGTGGCCGCTCTTTCCTGTAGGAGGGCTTGGCTGTACTTTGCAAACAACCCGGATTTGAGTCGTGCTCACTGAGGTCCTCCACACTG
This sequence comes from Coloeus monedula, assembly GCF_965178545.1. Lineage (NCBI taxonomy): Eukaryota > Metazoa > Chordata > Aves > Passeriformes > Corvidae > Coloeus > Coloeus monedula. The sequence continues at coordinate 100,319,101 of NC_138783.1, forward strand.
CTTAAAGTCAAGTGCTGCTCCAACCTGGAGTGGGACAGGTCTGAACTCCTGCTGCCAACTTCCATGTGCGGGTTACTGCACACCCGAGACACCACGGGCTGGAGCTGACACTCGGGAATGGCAGCTGTTGTCTGGCTCCTCCGCATGACCTGCCTGCCACTGTCCAATTCCGAGGAGCTGCCCTGCCACCGAGGGGAATACATGGCGAGGTTCCCCTGGGAAAGAGAGCACTGTCCGGGGCGCAGCAAGCTGCTTTCATAAATGTTCCCGTAAGAACCTAGGGGTAGAGTCAGGAACACAACATGAGTCTGCAGAACCAGTCACGTGGCATTTAACAAGCTACTGCTTTTCCTTTGTATCCCACTGTAGAAGAGGGATGGGGGCTGAGACAGGCTGAGAAAGTTGGGGCTGTTCAGCCTGGAGAAGAGGAGATTGCATGGAGACCTCATAGCACCTTTCAGTATCTGAAGGAAGCTGACAGGGAAGCCAGAGAGGGACTCTTTATCAGGAACCATAGTGATAGGACAATGAGTAATGGGTGCAAATTGAAAGTGGGGAAATTTAGGTTAGATATAGGGAAGAAATTTTTACTGTGAAGGTGGTTAAACACTGGAACAGGCTGCTCATGGAGGCTGGGAATGCCTTGACCCTGGTAGTGTTCAAGGTCAGGCTGAATAAGGCCTTGAGCAACCCAGTTTAGTGGGATGTGTCCCTGCCCAAGGGAGGGGGGTTAGGACTAGATGATCTTTAAGGTCTCTTCCAACCCTTATCACTCTATGGTTCTATGATTCTATGAATTTTAGAAGAATTTAAAACTTTTCTTGAAGCAAATTTAAAATTACTTTTTAAATTACATTTGATAGTTTGAAATGTTGCTGCTCTCTGTATTCCACTGAATACGGTGTGCTCCTCTGTACTCTACTTAAGAGTCATCTTTTAAAAGTCCAACTCTGGACAATGTGAATTCTCTTACCGATTTCACTGTGATTTCTTAAAAACAACAAATTGCTTCTGTCTTTGCTAGATTTGGGCTTTAAAATTGAGAAATTACTGACCTGTGATTGCTGGATCTTTGCAGCCACTTTTCAGCGTTGAATGCCAAGTGCCCCAGATATCAAAATGATCTTCAGAAACATCTAAATAGCAGTAAGAGCAGGGAAAAGATGACGAATTGATCCTCTTTAAGATATTATTTAGAAATACAAAAATAGAAAGGTAAAACCTTATGTAAAGTACCAGAGTCATTAACATCCACTAGCACCTTCAGCGTGCACCTAACATGAGCATCTCACATGTGAGCCCCACCTGGTGTACTATGTACAGTTCTGGTGACCCCAAACTAAGGACATGGAAATGCTGGACAAAACCCAGAGGAGAGCTATGAACCTGGTAAGAGGACCAGAGCACCTTGTCTACAAATACAGGCTGAGAAGATTGGGGCTGTTCAGCCTGGAGAAGAGAAAGTTGTGTGGAGACCTCACAACAGCCTTCCAGACTGAAGGAGGCTGATAGGGAAGTCAACAAGGGACTCTTTATCAGGAACTGTAGTCATAGTACAATGAATAATGGGTGAAAATTAAAACAGGGGAAATTCAGATTAGATATTATGAAGAAATTTTTTACTGTAAGGGTGGTGAGGCACTGGAACAGGTTGCCCAAGGAGGCTGTAGATGCCCCAGCCCTGGCAGTGTTCAAGGCCAGGTTGGATAAGGCCAGGTTGGATAAGGCCTTGAGCAATCTGATCTAATGGGAGGTGTCCCTGCCAATGGCAGGGGGGTTGGGACTGATGATCTTTAGGGTCCATTACAACCCCTTGACATTCTATGATTCTATGTATTTGTTCACAGCTACACGTTTCAAGATCAGATCCCGCAATGGATTCAGAGAGCTCTGTTATGGGCAGGGTGCCTGAGTTTGCTGAGTCCTTAAGTCCTCTGCCTTACTGAAGTCAGAGAATTTGCACAAAACCAAGAGGATTTGGTCCACAAAAGGTAGTTTCTGTCAAAGCTCCCTCAGGCAGCCCCAGCCCCAGGGGTCACTGTAAAGCATGCTCTATCAACCCAAGGATGCTGCTGGTTTTACCCAGAAGAGCAGCCACAGAACAAAGATTAAATGAAATGCTGGATTATAAACAGTTTCATGCCTTTTTCTGATTCCCCTAGTCAGCTGAGGAATTTCCTAATTTTTCATGGTCCAGTATCTTTGTGATGCATATTAAAGTCCAAAAGATGGTTAATAGGATAAAACTTCATGTAATTTCCTGTTCATAAGTTAACAGAAATCTGACCAAATTCTTAAATGTTTTCAGAGATTTAGATATTGAATACAGAAGATAAATTCCAACTGGCATTTACTAAGCATATAATTGAGATATTAGTCTAGATCCCATTAATTCCAAAGGGAATTAAGTGCCTAGGCAGTACATCTGAAATTAAATGGTTTTAAAAATACCACCAGTTATGTGCATCCCAAGGCATTGAAAGTTCTTAAAGTTTGGCTCACTAAGTATGAATTTCATGGATGACAATTTTTATATATATATATTTTTAACAGGAAAAGCATCTTGAAGTGCTGGTGAGCTATTAGTTTAAACCATAGGTCTTTACCAAAGAAATCACTCAGGTATGCACTCCCCAGGTAGCTAGGTGAAGTAAGGATCTCTGCACTAGTATTGCTCAGTGTGTAACTGGTTGCAGATGTAAAGCTGTGCAGCTCAGCTATGTTTTCCAGTGAGAGAGTGTTGACATCATTCTTTACAACTGGATAAAGTTTGTGGCCTGAAATCTGAAAATCCCAGCTTTTTCCAAAGCCTGGACCATAAACCTGCAGGTATTACAGACCCATGAATCAGGACTAGACTTTGCCATGCTGTCACAGAGAGGCTGAAAAACTGGACATACATAGTTCTGTTTTCCTAAATAATATCTCCAAGTTTTGAGAAGTGCCATAGCAAGAGCATCCCTGACAGCTGGTAGAGCTAATGAGGAGGGCTGAGCACAGATCCTTTGGGCTTAATACAAAAAAAAGGATATTGGTCTGTCATTTTTTTATAAGGTTATTTACACTATTGCTCCTCAAATCCTAGTAGCTGATAATACAAATCCGGCACTTTTCAATTATTTCAGGAATCTCCATCAGTCACTGAGGGAGGAGGAGGAGGAGCACAAGCAGGATGCACTATACCTTTTCCAGCCTGTGATGCAGAAGAATTCTCCTTTGGCTTAGTTTGCAAGTGTCCAACCAGTGTGTACTGCTCAGGTACCTTGTACAGCTTATCTGGGCTGCGGGCAACTTCTTCTTGCATTGCCACCAGCGAGCGCTCAGACAGCACTGGGGAGTTGTTGTCGTAAGGGGAGACATCACCACTGGAAGCTTTGTTGGAGTCTGTGGAAGAATGTCTTTCTCCTGTGGAGTAGGAACCTTCTGACCGCAGCATCTCAGGGCTCCTGAGAAATTTTGATAAACAAACTACTGTTAATAAAAAATGCTACATGGGCACAGTTACAGGTGCAGTTTGACATCAAGGCCAGGTTGGATGGGGCTCTGAACAACCTGGTCTAGTGAAAGGTGTTTGTGCCCATGGCAGGGGGGTTTGGAACTAGATTACTTTTAAGGTCTCTTCCAACCCAACCCAATTCCTGTGATTCTGTGATCATACACATAAAATCAAATATGGGAGAATGGTCACAGCTGCTGAAATGAAAACACTTCAGGAACAGTTACTGAGGTGGATTTTACATGAGCAAAACTTTTGCCATGAAGTGGCCAGCAGAGGCCACTCAAAATCAAAAGATGTTGCTGTCAAGAAAGAAAACAAGAAAAAACCCACAGAACCGTACAGTAAACCACAGAAACTAAGCAGTGAATCAATTCCTTATGTTACCTTGACAATTAAGCTTGTGGCAACAATAAAGCTGAAGGCATGATAGGGAAGATTAGTTTGATGCTAAGCAGTATGCTAAAATAAATTTCTGTATTCTGAAGTTTTACATAGAGAAATGAAGCACTCGGCTCGCCTTTCACATTATGAGAATGATCCTCTTCTAGAGACATAAGAAGGTAAATATTCTTACAGGGGACAAACACATGTATTTACTGTACTTATGACTGGGGCAACAAACAACTGGTTCTGCTGATACCTTTTACAACTTCTTTTACCCTTTCACCTTCACACCCCCACCAACATGAACTGCCTTTAATTTTGCCAAGAAAAGGCAAACACAACTCCCACCAAAGGACAGACAAGGCTCAGAGAGACAACTCATTTTTGAAATGTGCTGGGAACATTGACTGAGATTTCTTGAACTGTCACTGTTTACAGTGCAGGCTGTGAGTCACTGAATATCACAAAGAATATGCAGAACTACTCTGTAAACAAAAAACTTTCTTCTCCTGTTGTTCCTCCCTAACTTGTATTTCTAGTACTCATTTTTCACTTCTCTGCACCTTTGTTTCGTAGAGCTTATCTTTTGCGTCACTTGAGTCAAACACTTCTTTCAGTGACTTCTCATTAATATCTGTTCTAATTGACCGTGATACAACAGAGGCTCATTCCTGTAAATGTCTGAAAATGGTCAGCCCTCTTCAGAGTCAAATCCAAAGACAGCTTGAACTTAGTGAGCAGCCGAAACTCATTTCTCGCTATGGAACAGTAACGCTGTTTCCAGACAAATCAAATAAAACTGAAGAAAGAAAATAAAGATAATACACAGCTAACCACAGCACAGTAAATATTAGTACAGAAATAATGACAAAATTTAACATCACTTCAAGTTGTTGTTTTTTCCCCAGCTGATTTATGTATCACATCCCAAAAAATAAAATATATACAGCTGACAGCATGATTATTATGTTATTCAATATTCCTATTTTTTTTTTTTCAGTATGAAAGCAACCATACAGTGTTGGGAATTAATTAAATAATGTTACTTCTCAGTAACTCTCAGTGACAAAACCATTGCTGGACTTTAACTGAGACAAACTCAAAAAACAGAGCTGCCATTTGGCAAAGCTGCTGTGTCCCAGGCCTCCCAGTGCAGCATGGTAATGCTGGGGAGTCATTAAAAAAAAAGCCTCAATTATGTAACTTCTCATTTAAACTTCTTATCTGAAGATGAGTCCAACGTAAATTAATCTATAAACAGACACACACTGAAGAATTATAGTCTTTTAAATATGTATAATTCTATCACAAACCTTTTTTCTCTTTTTTTGCCACTTGCTTCTTTCTGTCTGTCCTCCTAAGTCCTAAAACCCCTTGTGCAGTGATATGAGATTCGAGCAATGTCTTGGGCTTTTCAGAAGAACTAGAAAGACCTCGTAGAAAAGGGGAGAAATGCTGGTATCTGCAGGTGTCCTATGACCAAATGTCTTTGCTTCCAGCTTTCTACACTGAATGTCATCTAAGCCTCACCTGCCAGCATACAAACTTATCACTAATGGTAACACCAGTAAGGTTTATTGCAGGTAAATCTTTGCAGCATCAAAACCTAACTGTGCTGCACATGGCAAAGACAGCACTTAGCCATGGCAAGGTAACACAAGGAATAAGGGAAATGGAGATGAAAGAATGTGGGAACATAAGCTTGAGCTTTGTGAAACACTGATTTCATGTCTTACCTTGAATGATCTGTTATAGTCTACCTCTTCTCAAGACAGAGCTCCTGCTAAAAATTTACCTGAATGGAAACTTTCAAGTCTTTGGAGAGATTCAAACATTCAAGTTTCTAAACTGATTTACAGTTTCTGTTGGTAAGTCCATACTATTTTTTTATATCTATAATATCACTTTCAAATTTGTTTTGGTAAAATAGCTTTAAAAATCAAAGGAATTGCTGTGGACCCTATCAATCTTACTACAAGAAACCACCAAAATGGATTGAATACTTAAAAGCCAGAAATTGAACTCATACATTCGCAGCTTTACTATGCTCTTCACGACCAAAGCAAAACACAATTTGCAAGAAGACTTTGGTTTGCTTCTCTGCAAACAAAGAACGAGTTCTCACAAACTCCTTAAAACAAAAGTTTTGCATCTGTTTGCTTTACTGTTTGAGTTCATTAGCAGACCAATATTTACTACAATTCAAAATTCTGCTTTCCTTGGACACTGAGATTCTCTATCCACTGACTGGGGAAAATCTAAATTGGAAGCAAACGTAAATACTGTGCAAGATACCCACTCCTCTTTATGCAGTATATGAGGACGAGCAGATTATGGTCCCCACGAAGAATAATCGATCATTACGTGCAATTAAGTGTGAGGAATGGGAAGGCGAGTAACGTATTTTCCAGGAGTTATGAACTATGTTAAGGAAAAGATTTTAGAAATGGCTAAGTACAAATGGAAAGATCTGAAAGCAGCAGAAGGAACCTATGCCACTTGAACTTAAAAATACAATTTCAGATTCCAAAACAACAGGCATCTTGCTATAAATTGGTGTTGTCCACCAGAGTCCACTTACATGGGTGAACTGGAAATGTGTTAATAATTGCTTCTACTGAGGATATTCCTACTTTTCTACTAGCATCAAGGTTATGAAAACAGGAAATCCCTTTCTGTTGCTGGCAGAAACCCTCTTCTGTTATAACTTAAAGCTTCTGAGTGGGAAAACAATTACACCTTCAAGAGGCAAATCATACGGAGTGTGATGGTTTGGCAGCACACACAGTAGTAATTTCCACACAGATCTGAGTAACACAGGTGCTAACAACAAACCAGATTACTGGGATTATGATGTGGTTGCTACTGTAACAGGGTAGAGGATTCAATGTTTTGAGGAGCTTTAAAAACTGCATTTACACATATTGTATGACTTACTGTATGGCTTCATCTTTGTGCCACAGGTCAGATGGATTAAAACTCATTATCATAATCCAAAAACATCCAAAAATTCTGTAACTTTGAAACTTATTTACTCTAAAAGGACTACTAACCATGATAAGCAATAAATAATCATAAGAAACAGATTTTATTTTTTGTTAGTTTAAAGATGCTTCATCTTACAGCTGTAAACCCAAATTCCATTGTCATCAAGCCAACATACAAAAGTTGGGAAGTCACCCATGAAAGCACACTTCACAATTGCTGCCATTTGTAATTAGTGCTTTACCATGAACAACTTCCATAAATTCCCTGACACACTGTTCACAATGCTCAGCTCTTAAGAGAATTGAAAGATGAGGAAAGATGATTTGTCCTCCTCTGGGGAGGAAAAGAGATTGTGTTTTCTCTGTTAGATCAGAGCCAAGAAAGCATTTATAGTGACAGAAAGAGCAGAAATGTGAGGGCAATTGCAGAACAGGACCTTCAAAGCAATTAATGTGACATTAAAGTCTTGAAGTTGATTCTATACTCTATGCAGTCAACTAGCTCTTCTGGTGAAGATTGTCTCAAGAATATGTAAAGTTATTTGTTCCACAGATCCGCATTTGTATCTTGAGTATGTGACCAGGCAATTTCCAAGAGCAATAAGGATGTATTTTGGAGGCTCATTTTTATGAAATCAAGACAAACATCTCCTTGTCTGCTGTATCACATTTCTTATAGGAAAAATAAGCAACAAATTTGTAGCCTCAAAATTGAGATTATGTTCTGAAATACATTAATCTCTTAAGAGCATCACACTCCTAGCAGTAACACTAAGCAACATTCCCTCTAATTGCCTGGAATATCTTAACCAAGAAGTTGCAACCACAGTGAAAACATATCTCATTAACATTAAAAGTAAATCACTTACATGACAGCAGAGTAGAAAAAAAATGACAGTAAGTTTTTCCTATCTCAGTGATATTTCATCTGCCCATTACTGACAACACAATAAATTAGTACTAGTGTAGCTATATGCTCCTATTTGGCTTCAGAACCTTTCCTTACAAAATGCCTTTTGTCAGTTGTGACCAGCTTTCCACAAAAGATGCATTTTCTCCCGTAGGTGTGCACGCTGGCTAAAAGTAAGGAAGTTCAAGGAGAAGTCAATAAAGGAGACAGGATCTAACAATAACCTGTTACATCCACAATGATTTGTGACTAACTTATGCAGAATTGGTACTCACAGGTGAGATACAATTTTATGTCTTTTTATTATATAGACAGTGAAATCCAGCATGAAGGTTTCTGTTAGCTTGAGTTAGAAATAATATGATCATTCCAAACTCAGGACTGAAAGGAAGAAGTGTCTACACACTACCTTAAGTCATGTGATTTGTAGTGTCTGTCCTAACTGTAGTCTTGGCTTCTGGCAAATGGGAAACAAGTCTAAAAGACAGCTCATGTACCTCTAACTATCCGGCACTTACTGTGATCTAAATATACACATGGTTACTTGTCAGTCAGACAAACTAGCTAAAATTATTTCACACAGAAAAAATTACCCCAAATCAGATATCGGTGATAATTTGCTACTATGTGTTATCTGTTCACGTGGTTAAATTAGCAAACTAATAAAATCCTTTACAACACAATATATTCTGCATATATTTTTGTTTCCAAATTTTATAATTAAAGAAAGCGTTTTCCTCAAGGTGTTTGTTACACTATTTCTTCCATAGCTCTTCCTTTAAAGCCAGGCACACTATTACATTACCTCCAATTATACAATGTTAAAGAGGGAGAGAAAAAAAATCATAGCTAACTGACTGTACAAATTCCATTTTAATTATATTCTGAATGCACTAGGCACTTTTCACAAACACAGGAAGACAAAGTCCAATATATCCCAGAGAGTTTAGAGTCTAGAAACCCCCTTAAAAATTATTTAAAGCAAGTCTGTTAAATTTTGTAATTTTTGGGTCTGACATATTGGATTCACTAGAATGAAGACAATGACTGTGTGGTCCCATGAGAAAGCCAGGAATCCTGTAAATCTGAATGTATAAACTCATAGCATTAAGGCACGAGGGTGCAGGCATATATACACCATACACAAGGTCAGAATATGTTATGTATTTTAACTGCTATAGTGACCAGTGTGATTTTTTTTCTCTTCAGATCTTTCACAAAGCATACAATTAAATAATATCCGAAGTCTCCACAGAGCTGCTGTTGTGGCAGTTGGCTTGTTCACCATGTCCTATGTGTACAGGATAGGAGAAGAATGACAGAGTGGTCAAGTGGCTCACTGTGACGGTGTTAAGGCACTGTAGGGTGTGTTTCAAGGATAGTGGAATACATGCCTCCTGTTACTGAAGACTACGATAAACCCAAGACATGAACCAGCAGATCACTAAAATACATCCTGTCAGATAATAGTGCACTGAATATTTTTATGTACATGTCATTCTGTTCTCTGCAGCAGAACACAATCTTTCCTCTGAATCGGGGAAACAAGTTTTGTCTTTAGAAAACGCTGTACAAGAGTCATAATTTCTTTGGCAGAGTCTGTGTAATAGGGAGGATATTTCTACTCCACTGTAGACAGTACAGAAGAGCTGGGGAAAACTAGAACCTTTTGAACACTTCCAGTGGGAGATAGAAATTCCCAGCAGAAAAACGGATGAAAAATCAGATTACTCACGATGACTGGGAAGCTTTCCTCCTCAGCAAATAGTCTACAACATCTGGGTCAGTCTCTAATAAGCTAATAAGCACTTCATTCTGTAAATCAGGGGAAACCTATGAAGACATAAAAAAATACTTAGTTGGAGGTTAATATCCTTTCACATACATTAATTTAGGTACAATGTTTAATCTAAATGACCAAGTACATTTACAGAGAGTATATAAAATATTCAGAGGTTTTCACTTAAAAGAGAAATTTCATGTAACAACAGATGAAGTAGGACTAAAGATCACTTTGTACAATTTTAGATGCTGATTACTGTTGAATAACCAGTTGGTATCCAGTTGGTTACTATATCTGGAAATAACAGTGGGATTACTTATGTACCACAATCTCAAAAGCTCCAGTTTAAGGTCCTCACTTTACATTCCCCCTTCAAAGATCTGAGGACATTTACAAATCTCCCTCTCTGGCTCTCCAGCCACTCTGACCAACAGGCTCAGTCAGAATTTGTGTCACCTTTGGAGCTTGGCCTTCTTATTTTCTAACTTTCTCTTTGCACTCTGTAGGGGGATGAACCTTCAAAACCCTTGATAGCTTCAGATGCTGCAGGATACAGCAACATCTCCTGGGCAGGTAGCAGAAATGGCACCCCAAAACCTGCACGAGTAAACTTTGTGCTTCCAACTGCACTTTACATGAGTCTTATCAATCCTCAAGTGAGTTTGTCTGCTTTGTCTGCGTTACAGTCGAACATTCCACTCAAACTTTCAACTCAAACTTCAAAACACTGAAACAGATGAAAACATCCAAGAAACTTGAACAGCCCAGGTTCACTCATGACAGACAGAACTCGATGCAAGACAGTCTCAGCAAGGGGTCATCAGCTGGGAAATATATGTTACTGGATGCAATGTCAGAGCCTGAATCTCTTGACCTTCAAGTCCCACTTCATGGACCATTTGTTCCCCCTGACATTTCCTGGGAAATAGGAATAGAATTACTAACACATTCCCCAGAGGAATATCTCATTTTGGGAGGTATTTAGGGAGTCAAGTTACATAAAAGGCATATTTCTTAAAATAAGGAAGTAATTAGAAAATAAATGAAGATACGCATCATTTAATTCAAACTGACCCAAAATCTCTATGAAAAACTTGTGTAACCACCTACTCATTTTTCAAAAATTGTATTCAGTCTCTGAACTGGAAAAATATCTTACTGATGGTCACTGATACACTAGTCTTTAAACAAAATTTTTTATAGGACTGTATTTTTGGAAACCTGGTGTGCTGTAACTTGTCCATTCAGACAGCCTTTCTATACACTAGAAGAAACTCCAGATAAAGTTTGATGGTAAAACAAAATCCACACATTTTTGTCTGTAACTTACTACTCAGCTTTATATCAAGTAACTTGTAAGAAACTACTGAGAGAACTTTGTCAGAAAAACAAAAACACATCTTGCCCTATTTAAAAAAAAGATAAATCAGTCTTTCATTCCATCAAAACAAGTCTGAAAAAGTTCCACCACAAGTTCAGTTCAACAGAAAGCTTCTATGAAACCCAAACTTAACAGTTCTATTGAGTAATAGGACTTTTACCTGAGTGAGTCTGAAAGTAGATTTGTACTGATGGTCTCCTTGCTAGCTATCTACTGGGTTTGGGGCTTCCTCCTGTGCAGCAATTTTCTTCAGTTTAGTTCAGTAACTTGGCAAGTGTAGAAATGATACGCATGTAATTGTAAACTTACAGAGAACTACAATATTGGTATCTCAGGAAGATGTCACTGTAACAATTACTGAATTAATTGTTTCGCTGGTAATCACGCCTGAGTTGATGGATGAGAACTTGAAATTTGGGACAGAAGGGAAGCCAAGGCAACTGCTGAAATAACAGCTCTAGAGGACAAAGAAGGACATATCAGAGGGCTCCAGGGTTGTCAGGACTGCAGTAGAGTACCAGATATTCTGAGATCTTGGGGTTGGGTGCCATATGAGAGTCATGGCTGTTGAGACAGAAGGATGGAAGGACCCTTGAAGTGTCTCCTTTGTGCTGTCCCTTGCCACTGATTTGGCACAGAAAGACAGCATGTGGGAAGGCCACAGTAGCCTCTAACAGTAAAAATATGAATTTTCATATACTCTGTAGCACTTCTTTGCAGCAGGACTGGATTTGGGCACTAGGAGATGAAAACCATGACCAAGCTTCTGCTCTCCATCCTTCATGACAAGTCAAAGCCAGCAAGATGAAGCGTGGTTGAGTTGTGCCTCCTTGCATTCAGGCAAAAACTAGTCCTTTATACATCCCCATAAAACATTTTAATGCATCCCTAAGACTTGCTGAAATGGGCAAGATTTGGATATGAAAATGATTATCATCACTGACATCAATGAAGCATGGTCAGATTCCATCTTCTATAAGAAAACCACTTTTGCATGTTACTGATGTTAACAATAGTTACTTACTAAAAATGGTACTCAATATCCTGGGTTGTTCTGACAAACAGAATCCCTCTGACCCACCAATATGTAAGAATCATTCCAATATTGTCGTCTGGGTACCCTACCACATCCTGGTTTCCTAAGGTTTGGTTCAAAAATGTTGATCCAGTTTCAGTGCTGAAACCAATCAGTTTTATAACCTTCCCATATATAAAAAATACAGAAAGAAAAAAAAAACCAACACGGAAGCAGCTGAGAATCAATACACTATGTTATAGCTATAGCTGAATGCTTAAGTCCAGATGATCTTTTTTTAGTAGCATAAATGTCAAGTATAAACAGTAAAAGCTACTCTGAAAACAGAAGAGAGGTTTTTTTTTTCCCACAATTTGTTTAACCTTCAGATGAAAGTGCAGGCACTGAAGAGATGAAGGAATACATCCATCAGAATTAAAAGAGCCCAGATGCAGGTTAGTCTAACCTTAGGCCCATCCTCTCCACACTGAAAATCAGAATGCGTGCCTTAAGTATTATGTTCTGAGATGTGTCTGTGCTGTGAGAAGTTCTTAAAGAGAAACAACAATAAGAATGCTTCAAGTACTGCAAGTATTCTTATTCAAGTATTATCTTAAACTTGATAGTGCCATCCACACTCTGGGCCAGCAGACCTTCACCCAAGAGTGCAGTTCTGTCCTATTCTTTTCCTGGAATGAAAAATAGCACCTAGCATTTTCCCAAACTGTGAAAAGCATTAAAAAAAAAAACAAAAAAGAAAATGATTGCAAGTGTCTCACTGGTACAAGAGTAAAAATAAAAGCCAAGAAAACCACAAAGAAGATTATCTGAGGCTAAGACATCTGAGGCAGGGCTTCTGACTGCTTTCTCATGCTCTCTCTTTCAACTCCCTGTTGAAATCTGATAGACATCTTCCATTTACAGTACTATGTGGCCGTCAGCCCACAGTTCAGGCTCATCCATCTTCTTCCAGCAAGGTCTCCAGCACTCAGCTTTGCTGAAGCACTGAAGGTTTCCAGAGTGCTCTTTCTGCTTTGGGAACTTACCTCCTCAGTGTAACCTACAGTGCTGCTTAGCCCACAAAGACCAAAGCTTCTTCCACTTTTTCAAGACTACTGGTTTTGTTACAATGTGTATTTTTACCAAAATAAAGACAGAATAGTGCCCACCACTAGATCTGACTGGCCTCTGCTACCCTAGAGCAGGGCTCTCCCAGACACAAATCACGCTGAGCTGACCTGCAATTTTGTACACAAAAAGAACATAAGATAAAGCCACAGACTGAACTTCTTGGTTAACTGCTAGGCATGAGGAATGTGATCTAACTAAGCTGTATCTTAAGTGAACAGCATGTCCTAGTCCAAGGCCATCAGCCTTCTTATGAAGAACTTCCTTGCTTCAGTGAAAGACTTGAAGGGAACTCAGAAACTACATAGATTTATGTTTTATTCCTTTTACCCAACTAACAAATGAGAAAGCTTTGTCCTTCCTTTCCTTTCCATCCAACCAACAAATAAATATTGGTTAAGGAAGGCAATTCCTTAAATTAAATCCCCTTAAAAGGATCTCTTAATCCCTGCAGAAAAATTGTCTTCCTGACTTCCAAAATTGAGATGTGAAAGAGCATTTTCAGTTTTGTCCATGCATTGCTCAGTATACAACTGACTAGCCAACCCCATCATTTCCACAGACAATCTTCTAAACAATATACCCTTACCTATATAGAAATCATTCCAAGCAAGATGTAAGTACACTTTTTTAATATTTTTACTTACTGCAAATCATCCTCCTTGCTGGAAGACTACTCTTTTTAACCAATAATTATTGATCCTAATTTAATGCAGCTTCTATAGTTTATTCCATCCCCTTCTACTTTAATATCAACCAGGTATTTTCCCATTTATCTTACAAATGCATACAAACAATATGGAAAAATATCCACCCACCATGAAAAGGGCTTCATAGTTTTCAATCATCTTTTGCACAACAGCTATGATAGCAGTACTCTCTTCAGCTCGGGCTGAGCTCTGAACTGAGAATTCTTTGTCTGTAGATTTCTGCTTGTGCAACAAGTTAGGGCCAAAGATGGTGGCCAGGTTAAGCGATGTCATTTTGTTCCCAGTAATCTAGAGAAGAGAATATAAATGAGGTGGGGTCTCACAGGGCCTAATGTATACAGATATGTATATGGACACATCTACACACACTCACACCCCTACACACCCACACAATAACACACACACTCTCTCCCCTGATTTGGTAGATGCCTGATTGATCAAAACTAAAACCTCGCGCTTGTCAATCAAAAATCAACAACTTTTAGAAACACCTTGTTTTGAACATCTCTGCAACAAGCACTGTAGGTTTTCTGCATATATTTTCAAGTGGATTAGAGGAGTAGAAGGTGGAAGTGGTTTTGGCCCTTAATTCCCTGGAAGCTCAACAGTGGCATACTCCTGAATGCAGAGAAACCTCCCTCCTACTTCACCATCTCAGCACATTACTGTGTCCTAGGATCAAATACTGAAAACTCCTGGCTTTCTTAAGTAGCAGTCATGATCTGAAACATACACAGTGACACTTTTCCATATTTAAACTGTTTAGATAATTAAGGAGCAGGCTCATTGTTTTTATTAGTATTTTCCTGTATTTCTAGAACATGCCAAATGTCTACTTGTTAGGTGGCTTTTTTTAGTTTGTTGGGTTTTTTACCTTTTTTCCTGCTTTTATAAACCTGTGCTCAAGGAAGCAACAGTAACCTGAATTTTGAGGAAGTAAACGGCTAGGAACACATACTAGACTAGACAGGAATTACATGAAAAATATGTCATATACATTATTACATCAAAGATTTCATTGTCATATTTGTGATTAGACTATTATTTTCCCCTTCTATTCCTTCAACAAAGTAAAAAGTAGAGGTCATTTGAACTAATAATTTTTAAAAAGGACATAAATAGGGACCAAAAAGAGGTAATAAAACCAGAATTTCAAGAAATGAGTTGTACAAAACAGATGTTTTCAAAGTAGTATTTTTAAAATATTTTTGTAGCTGATCATTCACCAAATACTCCAGTCAAACTTAAAAGTGCACTGACTGCATCTGGTTTATTTTTGAAAGAGCTTAACTAGACTGCCCAGAAATGCCAGTAAAAAGCTTGTCTTTTTATTGGTAGGAGCACTGCGTAATGTTGGAAAGACATCTGTACTAAGTAGGTGCACAGGCAGTCACAGCAAACATGTTGGCTCTTTGTTTAGAGACTCACCCCAGCATGACTGTGAGAACAGCACACTCCCTTATGTGCACAGCCCTGAGCACCCAGCTGTTTCTCAGGTGAGCTGCTTTTTAAACTCTGTCCAAGTTTTGAGCCACCACGGATGCACAGACACACGTGTGCTGGGGCAGCCTCTGGCTGTGCCCAGATCTGCATGTACAGACTGTTTGTACAGTGAGCCTTTTCTTAAGGGCAGCCTCAGGGCATCCTTAAAAAATGTTGTAAACATTTCCACTGAAATTAACTGAATGAGTAATTTTAATAAAGGTAGTCATCCATCTTCATCTTCATGAGAGAAGGGCTGTTGAAAGAAATCAAGAAGAGGGCCTGTGTGCCAAAGCTTGGCTGTCTTCCTTCCAGTGATAGCAAACAGTCTGATAAAATACTTTTGCTTGCCCTGTATGCCTTTATTCACTTAATTATTCATAAATAGCTTTAAAAATTGTGAGCAGAATACTGTATTATCTATAAAAGGTATCCAGTTGCACATAATATTCCTGATGCTTACAGAACTGTCAAGACAGCTTACATAAATTTGCCTTGCCAAAATACCTGTGGCAAAGCTGATATACAACTGCTGAGCCAAATCAACTCTGTTAAGCAGCATCCCCTAGCCCTGCAATAAGATCCTTCTGGGTACATTCCTGAACCAACAGAGAATTCTTTGCAGGACCAGAGGGACCATGACATTAGCTGGCTTATACGGGTTTTTAAGCACAGTAAAACTGTTACAGGCTGCTCTTTCTAAATGCTTTCCATCACAGTGATAGAGTTTTTTATCAAGTCCTTGCTGAGAACAAAAATAATAGCATTTCAAGTGGATTTAAAAGTCAAATAGGCCTTGAAGTCACATACAATACTGGAAGTTAGGACCAGTAAAGATAGAATAACTGGAAATCAGGACTTGAGGCAGAAATTTGAAAAAACTATGTTTCAAAGTGCCAGTTGTTAAAATTGGACAACTGCAAAAGGCATCCAGATTTGACAAAACCAGCAGGATTTTCCATCTGGAAGACAAAATTCTCTAGGAGTTTCCAAAGAGTCTCAGAAGTAACATCAGAAGTAGTCTCTGCTGCAGTTCAGAGGAGTGAGAAGTCCTTCCATGGACAAAACAGTGCAATTTGGTCAAGCAGTAACAGACCATATCCATTTTATTCAGTTAACAGAGTAGCCCCCTTTGTACAGCAGCCTGCTCTAGTTCAAGCACTTCCCTGGCAGGAAATGGGAAACCTGGATTTTCAGGTCTTCCCCAGCGTGAATGGGCACAGGTGCAGATATGAGAATGCTCAGGGCTAGAGCTCAGCCCCACAGCTGCGGGCATTCTTGTCTCTGTGGGGTGAGTGCACACCAAACTCTCCGGCCCAGACCGCAACAGTTAAGGAGGCCAAAAAGAAAAGAGGCAAAGATGAACCCTGACTCCAGCTAGTGATGAGGTCTGTCAGTTGCAAGGATACAGCTGGAGTTCCTATCCTCTGTTTTTTATTTTTCACTACCCAGTGCACACAAGGAAGCTAAGAGAACAAAGAAGCGAACTGCTACGTCCAAAGGTCATATAAAAAAGCAACAACAGAGAATGAAAAGAAAACGAAAAAGCATATTCTTGCATGCTGACCTTTTCTGAGTACTTTTTCCATAGAATATAATAGGATAAAACAAGGCAGTGGGGGAAGGATGGATGACATTAGATGTTCTTAACAGCAAGGTTGGTACACTGTGAATCTCCCAAAGGAAGTGGTAGATGCTTTACTGATTAGGTCATATAAAAATTAAACTTTCATAGCCCTAAGAACATAGTAAACAACTAAATGGTAGAAGTGCAAGCTAATAGATAGTCTCTCCTATTGTTCAGGGGTATGCCACCACTGTGTACGTTCCAAGGCTTTAAAGGTCTCTTTTCAGACCACAAATTAAGTAAAGTCAAAGGACACAAGTGACCAGGACTTACCTCTTGGCCATCCTTGTCTTTGGTGTCTTCTGCATGGCCAGCTACTGTGGAGAGGAACTGCAGCAGCCGGTGAAGGGTATCGCAGTTACAAGGAGGTAGAAGATAAATGAGAAGCTGTAAGGTGCTTAGCTGTTCATCAGGCTCTAATACTAAGAGGGGAAAAAATATGTTCTAAGAAAATCACTCCAACTAACCTAAAAGCAGAACAAATACACGGTTCCCATCCCAAAGGAAGGTATAGGAATAGCTTTCTTTAAGAATAATTTTCCTTACAATGTCAGAAGAAAAAGAGAAAACTTCAAGGAAACATCAGAAGTATAACTACTACTGTTACAGGATTTTTGCCTTAGTTGGTCAACATTTTGCTCACAAGTTCATAGGATCTTTTCTCATCCTATAAGAGAGTAAAATCCATATTTTATACTCCATCAGTGTTTCCGAACTCAAATATTCTGCTTATTTTTCTACTTACTCCATTCATTTAGGTATAGCTACTGGTATGTAGAGTAGCTGGCAAGCATTCCAGTCAGGTTTATGCTTCAGACATTTTAAATCAGTTTTCTTAAAATTTTTCATCTTGCAGAGGTACTGGGAGATTGGAAAAGCAACACCTTTATACCCAGAGGTATAAAGGTCATTCTGCAACCACCACCACTTGAACCATCTAGCATCTAAATGGTAGCCAGTGACAAAAGTGGGACAGATGCAGGATCTCAGACATGAGGGCTAGGAAGCATCTGAAGAACACATACCAGGCAGCTGCTTAAGCTTAAAAGGTTCAACTTTACTTTTTCCCAAATCTCTGAGAGTCTGGACTTGGGTCTTAAGCAACACAATTGGGAGCACTTAATATCACGGCTTTATAAGGACCATTAACTATGAAAAAACTTGAATTTTTGAAGCCAGGCTGGAACTTTGGTCCATGGACAGATCTAAAAATTTTAAGATACGAGCATGCGAATGGCAGTCTGTGAGCTGGTACTGCTGGATCAATGACAGGGTCAGGTTTTAACAGACAACATGAATTCCATCCTTACCAATGCAAAAATATGTATAGTTAGTGAAATCTTTCTTGTTCTAGTTTTCTGGATTATACTTATACAGTATAAAAACCAAGAAGAGACCTCAGTAAATTTATACTAAATAATATACTATATTATTTATATTATACATATATTATATTTTTTATATATATACTATTGTATATTAGAATATACTATATTCTTGATAGTGTACTATACAAATATTTGGAGCAAATCAAGGCTAGAGCATTAAAGGAACAGAATAAAAGAAGGCTATTAGTAGAGATGAAAGAATTTAAACAAATTAGCTTTTCAAAATTGATAAATCAAGATGCTGTAAAGCTCACAGAGAGTGTTGATGAAAGGTGTATAGAGTTCTCTGGTAAGAAGTGGGTCAGGCATGTCACGCAGAAATTCCTTTAACAAGGCAGCAACATCATGAATGCTGTGCTCTTCATCTAATACAACATCTACGCCTCGGTCAAACTCTTCACGTAACTGAAAAAGATCATGAGAGAAAACCACAGTCACTTATTGTCCCAATTAATACATCCCAACACAGAAAATCTTTTAAGGAGTAAACTTACTCATTTTCACTTTCAAGATTGAGCATGACTAGTCTTTGGTAAGGTCAAAGATGTAATTCATGTCTAACTGCTGCTTATTCCATGATACAAAACGTTTGTACCAGATTGTAATAAAATACAATTTTTTTTCCCAACTAATGTATGACACTCTTGTATGAAAACACGTATCCAAGTATAATTTTTGCAGAAATGCAAGATTCATAACAAAAGCAGAAACCAGACAGAATAAGGAAAACTACAAGACAGGCTCTTATACCACCTTACTGTATTATCCCTGGAACCAGAAAGACTAAAATTGCATGTCATAACATTTATGATTTTGTACAAAAATATTATTAATAAGATCATGTTAATATCTACCGAATTCACACTTCTCTTGTCATTCAGATAGGCAGCAAGCACACAGGTTCACTAAGACTTCACAGCTTTCCTACAACACACTTTGTTCTGCCTTCCTAATTTAGTTACACTCATTAAGTGATCGTCATTATGGAGTTCACAAACTAATACCATTACAAGGTATTGCTGGGGTTTTTTTCCCCACCTTGGTCCTCAGCCAACTTCTGTATAATTCAAAGGCATCACACTTCCCAAAGGCAGAAGAAAACCCTCTCCCAAATCCAAGATACTTTATGAAAAGATAAAAGCCTGCCCTTCTGGACAGATTTTCCAGCATCAAGAGCAGAATACTTTCCTCAAGCTGACAGCTTCACCTTTTATTCACTTTTCATTTTGAAAACAGTCAAGACGTTTTAAAACTATTTCCTAGAAAAAATTTGTACCTTTGCTAACATTATGAGGTACCACGGTATCACACTTATCTTCTCACAGAGTGATTACAGCTAAATCTTATAAACAAGGAAATCTGAGGTATCACGTTTATTCACCAGGAATATTACAAACATACCAGAGAGGAAAGAAGCTAAGTCACAAGCAAACTATATACCTGTGGTAGTTCGTGGCAAATCTTCAATCACATGCAAATCTATCCTCAGTGTGTTCAGTGTGCAAATCCTGTGTTTTCAGTTGAGATGTGCTTTCATAATGAGTGTGAAAGGTATTCACTAAAAACCACAGCCTCCATTCTCATTTATTAAGATTACTTTTAACATTATTAGTATCAGTCATTACTAATCATGAATAATTACGCTATGAAGACCACAATATGTTTTTTACCTAGTATTATTCTTTGATTTATGGTCAAGGATTTTCCAGTGCCAACTTGGGGACTTCATGCCCAGCTTAATTCTACTCTCCAGACTAGTAACGAATGCAGAACATCCCTGTGGAGCACCATAAATTACCTCAACCCAGAAGATTGTTTCTGCACTTATTGCTCAAAAGCAGCTGAGGAAACAGATTAGCACTGCATCAGGAATTCAGACTTCCCAAATGGCTGTCTAAATCATAAACTGCTGTTACAGTCTTGAATATGGCACTTCTGACCTGATATCCTGTGAGACCTACAGAAATGTCATAAGAAGCAAAATATCATAGAAGTTTTGGTGAGACGTGGTCACATTTCAGGCCCAGTTATCAAGGCTGTTAAAACCTTATACTGTAAGTTTCAACTTTAAGTCTTTCAGACTCCATTCACATGGAAAGCTTTCAGACTTTTCAAAGATACAGCTGGTGAACAACAACATCCATTGAATCTTATGATATGAGAGATGAGGACATCTGTGCTGGAACAGGGGATAGGAGAACAGAGCTCAAGCTATTTCACTCTTCATTCTCAGGGTTGAAGCTTCCACAATGTCATCAGGCCCAGTATTGACAGTTGCCCACCCCAACCTTGGCAACAATGCTCTGCTCGAGCATCTGTTCCAGGCACAACGATGGTACCTGGCATCCTGATGCACCAGACCTACCACCTTGAGTCAACATGAGCTCAGGAATCTTTGTCCTACACCCCAGTGAACATGAAGGAGGAGGTTTGCAGGAGATGCACATGTTCTGGATTTTCTCTTCCTGCTCACCAATCAAAAACCCCACTGGCACATGCATTTACTTATTTATGTATTTACTGCAACAAACTACAGTTGAAACAGGACATTTTCTAACTACGGAAGGAAGGAAAACAAAATATGTTTACTTTCTACACAAGAAAAACTAATGAACAGCTGCAAAAGCACACCAAAATCTGAGTGCTGGGTTTGGCTTTCTGTGGTTCAGAAAATGAGAGGAATTTTAATTGAATCCAGACTTTCCCATGTGTTCATGTTGACAGCATTTATTACTGTAACTACAAGGGCCAAGCTCATGCTTCCTTGTTGTTTAATGAAATATATCAATTTACCTAGTTCAATAAATTAGTCCATGTAATAAAAAACATAGATACCCAAATCTCTTGATTTCCTCACCTTTTGAAAACAGAATAAAAGTGGTGAAAGTTATTGATGATCAAAGGAAGGCTTAGTTTACAAGTAAATGATAGAAGCGTTCTGCTTTTTCCCCAGACATATGATGCAATTGTACTCACCCCTAAATGATAATATACGTTTTGACACTGAAGCTTGCAATGCAAATGTGAGGCAACTTCAATACTTTATCTAGTTCAGTGTTTATCTGAAAACTGCCTCTGCAGATGTTTTTTTAGCTTGGTGTTACACCAGCTACTCAGGAATAGGAACTGCTGGAGAATGAGCTACAAATCAGTAGGCTATACTGTCCTACCAGCCAAAATCAATTCAGTTTAGCCATTCAAGGTAACTTTCCAGAATGATAAAACATTACACTGTGAAGTTTTTGCAACTTTTTGCAAAGAACTATAACTTCTGGGATCAGATACAGTCAAGCTTTCTTTTGTTTTTTTTTCTGTTTGGTGTTTTTTGTCTTATACTTCCTGGGAGGGGTATTTTCCTGTAACTTTTTATTCCCTCCTTATGCAAACACTATCCACTGTTCTCCACTGCTCTAATTCAACAAGTATTCCCAGCTTCTGGGAATAACAGTGCAATATCTAGGTAGGTATACCTAGGAGGTAATACCTTCCTAGCACTTGACTTTGTCTCTGGAACTTAATTGTATGCTGTCTTTGCTTTTTCATCATTTGGCTGAGACTAAGACTTGGAAGGGTCTGCTCTGACCTTGAAGTCTAGCAAGGGTAAAAGAAAGGTAACATTTAGGAGCAGCAATCTTAGGGTCAAGGAAATTGTTCTGTACTTGCATGCTTTCTCATACCGTGAGTTTTCCAAAAAAGATTTACAGTTTGAGTTTACTTTGGGAGCTTCAGCTGTTTCTGAGATGAAACGAACAGCCAAGATTTTTTTTTCCCTGCAGTGTGACCTTTGGAAAATTTCTTCACTGTAGTTTATTTGGATCTCCAACTCTGTGCTACTTTTGCAGAGCAAAACATACAGAGACTGTTAACCTGCTGAGAACCTGACAAGGATTTCACCAGATGTAAAAGATACTGGAAATGTCTGTTATGAGCCATCAAAAAACCAATGAAGTCACTGACCCAGAAAGCCTAAATTTCACCATACTACAGATGGGGAAGAAATCACAACAAAAGGAATCAGATTTATTTGTATTATACCATATCCAATCCACTCACCTGTCTTACTCTCTTTTTTGAGCTTCCAACTCTGAATATTCCTACTGTCTGGAGACCTGCAAGTGTAACACATCATAGCACTGTTTTATTGTTTAATTTTCTCCTGAAAATCGCATTGAACCAAAGCATTCTGACTATGTGTGTACTTAAAAGAATAAAAAAAAAAAAGGAACATATTTCTCCACAAACTTGTACTTACGATGTTGAGGCAATATTTGGTTTTGATTAAGAAGCCATCCACTGTGGTTTTTAAGGATCAGACTTAATCTGCAAAATGGCATCTCTGTGACATTTCTGGTGATGCCACTTTGGTAGTGCCACTGCTATGAGAAACAGAGGTATGCAGAGACTGAGGCACTACTCAGGGTTTGAAGGTGTAATTTCAGGACTGACATCAAAGGGAACAGGCAGTATAACAACTAAATACATGGGCACTGAGCTGTGTCTTTGGATACAGGAAGCAGTTGGTATTTGGGGTTACTCACCAGTTCTAAAGTGCCTGTCAAGACAAAGTTGAGAGTTTCCTTCAAAGGTACATAGATAGAGCACTCAGGCAGACTATGAGAGGGAAGAACTTTAACTGGGAGTTGTGTGCAGTTTATAAGGTAGGAACAGCTATTAAACAGAGGGAAAGCTATAAAGAAGCATTGTTGTACTTTAGGGAAAGTACAGAAGTGTGTCATTTAGACTTAAACTAATTAGGAAATTGGTGTTGCCTGCTATTTCATAAGAAATCAGTTCAAACCTTCTTTTAACCCTGTAGAAAGCCACTACACATACAACAAATGGTTCTCGAATGGACATATCTTGCAGACTAACGAGACCTGAAAAATTTGAGAGGTGACATGGTCTTTAGCAATGACAATGTGAGTGGAAATTTTAGAGCCTTAAGGAGCTGTGTAAATAATATAATTTTACATGGTTATACATTTTTGCAAAAGGGATGAAACTACCCATAAGCTTGGAAGTTTATGGTCTAAAAAGGGCAACTCTGCACCTCTCATCTCTACTGACATACAGGAGATGCAAAATTACCTTGTGAAACAAATGCCTTTTGACAGCCATTAGGCTACCCTTGCCTGCTGGAGATGTGTCACCCTGAGCAGTGTTTGGAGTTGCACATCTTTGTCAGAGAAATTCAGATAGGATTCTGCTTTTTAGTTTTTAGTCTCAACATAACACCTTTTTAAAATCTTCTTTCTTTGGTTAATAGAAAATTACATTCATGGGCTATCATTCAGTAAACCCAAGAACACTGGCAGGGAATCATCTGAGATGGAGACACACTAATGGGGCAAAGCCTGCAGGCTGGTTACCCATTCCTACACAGACATTCAGTGCTTGTTCTACACTGCAGGTCTACAGAAAGTCAGGCCTTTATATCTCTGGGACATGATCCCAGGGAAAACAGGGAAGATGAACAAGGACAGGACTTTTATGTCTAAAAACAGAACCATTTTTTGTTACATAATGTTCAAAATTATCCTTTAAAGCATTCATCAGAAACTGCTGGTGATTTGTTGCTGAAAAATCAACCTAAAGGACTTATGCATACAAGTAAGTATTTTCAGAATCAGCAGCTTGGTCCATCATACAGCCTAGAATGATACTGGTACAGGGTCCATCTTCTACCATCTTTAATTTCTCTCAGTTCCAATGACTGTCTTGTGGACAGCAGATTAAATTGAAGAATGTGCACCAGATGATACCAGATTATTGCAAGGTAGTATATTACAGTTTACTCTTAAACAATGCACAATAACCCATCATAAATTTCCCTTAAAGGGAAACTTCAATGTAAGGCAAGTATTTTCATACAGAGCATCACATCGAAAAGAATCTTTGTTATGGCAGTGGGTAAGGAGGATTAAAAATTTTATCACAGATGATCAAGTGACATAAAATCACAGCATCCAAATGATACTTAGCTGGATGGCTTTTTTGGCTGACTCAGATACTTTTATGTTCTCCAAACTCAGCTACCTTTGTTTAAAGGGATGGAAGTCATTCATCTCAAACTTAATCATCCCATACTTGTCAGCCATGGTATCTAATCTCTGTAAAAGACTAACAGTGACTATCTTTTGCCGTGTTCCTTGATACATTTGTAAGTTTTCAACTATGAATTGTGAAAGCTCAGCATTGTTGTTTGAATTGCAGTCCCTCATCTGCAAAAGCCTTTCATTCAGTCAGTAAATTATTTCTTTCTGGTGAAATTAGCATCAAATACATCATTTGCTGTTGCAATCACCATTATTTTATGGTTTGTTGATTATCTGGCCATGTGATAACTCTATCTTGCTGTGGCCAAGTTATTTCAATTATCATTAACAAACTTTACAAGACTAAGATACATTGGCAGAAATGGTGAGCAGATACCTAGATTGACTATTGTTTCTGCATTATGTAAAGCTGTGGGAGGTTTGTGTCTGGAAAATCATGAACACATGAGAAGAATACTGGCAGGAGTCTGTAATTTCCTTCGGAGAGAGCAGGCCTGAGCCTGAGGCTGGTCAGGAGGAATCAAGCCAGAGACAAACTGAGTATTCAGCCTTCAAGCCTTGCAATGAATAGGAAGAGGCTTCTTGGAGCTTAATATATATTTAGCATGGAATTCTTTCTTATTCTGAGCCTCCATCTTCAAATATCAAAAGTCTTGCACTACAGTATAAATAGTTCATTTAGCTCTCACACCTTAAGATCCACTGGTTGTGAAGAATGACTCCAGACTGACTGGCACATTTTAGACTTTTCACTCTGAAGGTACAGGTAAACCTGTGGGGTGTGAAGAGCCATTTCTGCAGAGCTGAGCACCCCAGTACAAGATGAGTGACCTCCAAGAAAAGCCTCTATCCCTGTGCTCTATGGGCCAGTTTATAAGCTTTTAGCATAGATCTTTAGTTTGGGAAGTTATCATGTAAGTAATTACTTGTCAGAGAGTATTTTTAGCAAGAGGCAAAACAGGAGGGAAAATGTCTAGTTTTCAAAGATGTTCTTGAAAATGGAAGCATGTACTTGCTTCTCAAAATAGGCATTTATTTATATTATAGTAAAAATATATCTGCCGCTCCTGGGAAAACAAAATATTCTTACCGTGCTTTTCCAAGTGCTGGCAGCAACTATCTACAAGCCGGGGAACCTGCCTGTAAATAGGGTTCAGGCTTAGTTTCTTATCTCTTGCCTTTTCTTTCTTGCTCTGGGCTTCTGCTGGCAAAGAGAGCTGGAGAGCCTCCAACAATCTTGACTGATTGTCATCAAGGTCTGTAATAGAGTCCACAGACATCGCACCCTGTGAAATACACACACACAAATAATCAGTAGGGCTGCAGAAATCTCAGCATCACAGGACATCCAACAAAGACTTTTGCCTACCTGCATTTTATACAAACTAATATAAAAAATACAATTTGCTACAACATTTTTATAAATTAATGAAGTTATAATACCAGTGCAATGGATGGAAAAATCACAATGGTACCAATGTTATTCTTATCACATTACAAGGAATTAAAATATTGAAAAAACTAAAAGCTTTCCACTCACTTACTCCATCTTTTTACTGTTGAAAGCCTGCACATACTGCAGGGCAAGGATGAATCACGGTCTCTGAGTGCACCTCAGCAGTACCCTATCCATGTGCCTGGAGATATACAGGTATTTTTAAATCTTATTGACTACTTCTTCTGTAGCTTGGACCATTGTATCAGTGAAACTTAGGCAAAATGATTTACAACCATACAGCACATACAGTTAACAGTTAATATCAGAAATACATACAGCTATGGAGTTTGAAATAACCCCACATTATCACAGAATAAAGATACACCTGAGAAGTTGAGGGGTAATATTTTTTAAATATTTCTACTTCACTTATCTTAATATTTTAAAATTAAAATTCCAATGAAAGCTTTGAAAGCCAGGTTTGGATTACAGCAAGGTGCAGAAGTTCAAGCAGTCTGTAAAATATAAAGCAGCACAAGCAGCAGGAGGTTTATGGCATGTTTCAGTGTTCACACTTGAAAAACAGGACTTTTTTTTCAAACCACAAGATTATTGTCACTTCAAAATTATAATTTCTCTCAATTGTTCTTGAGCTTATGAGGTGAAAACATACTAGGGGACATGTAGGCTTACAAATAATAATAAAACAGAAAGAAAAACTTCAGGTTTTATTCCTATTAAAAATATCTGTTGTAAACAATTTTTTTTCTTTCTTTCTCAAACAAAGAATAAATTTTACCATAAAATGTACTGTACAGGTATGCAGTGTGTCATCATAAGAAATAATAAAGAAAATGTAAATTCCTACTCAAAACTTTGCTGATGACTATAGTCTGTTAAAAGCACACTGTTCTGCTGACAGGTAATTTACAGACTGCTAGTCAAAGCTCTATATCTATTAAATGAGAACTGTTCAATTGCCTTCAAGGGAATTTCAAGCTCCAGAAGTATTTTGTTCCATCAACCTAGCCAACTGAACTTCATGAAGATTTCCAACTCATAGGCAAAACTCACAAAAAGTCCACCGAAATTTCAAATTCATTGATAAATTTCTAGTTCATAATATCTTTAAAAAAAACCCCATTTAACTTACCAGCTATAGTTCTGTTTCTTGTAACTCATGATAGATGTATAAATGAAATACAGTGAAGTTTTTTAGATTTTTGTTTTTTACCCACATTACTGTAAATAATTACTAGATCCTTCAGAATGCAACTTTTGACCTTTATTTCTGATGTCTCTCTGCTTGATTCCCTTTGCCATTTCCTGCCAACAGGAAACAAAACAAACAAACAAAGAAACCCTCCAAACCAAACAAGAACCTCTGGCTATGATCCATGTGTGTAAAATTCCAACTGAATGGTTTTTTGATTTTGTTTTATTTAAGAGTTTGGCATTCCAAACATCAAATGAATCGATTGACACTGAAAATCCTAACACCATCCTCACCACTGCAGCCCCTGTGTGACAGGTGCCCTCCTTTATACCCTGCCTTTACTGGTCCTTTCCTGTCTGCAAAGCATCCTCACCTCATGAATCATTATCAGAGTCACTTAAGTCGGATTCAGATCCCTAAAATAGATGCAAATACAGTCAGTTCGACGTTGTCCTTGGGCATTTTATCAAAGTTGTGGATTAACTGGCACACTGAGCACTAACTGGCTTTAGGAAGAGTGACCTTGAGTTCAGTGACTGAAGTCACTGCTTGGCAATACCAAGTCCAGGCCAGCTCTGATTCTACAAAGTGCACAGGAAAGCATTACCAACATACTCCACCGATCCAGCTGATCAAACTCAGCCAGAGCTATTAGTCTGGGCTCAGACAGACCTACCTGACTGCTGAGGAACAGTGGAGAAGAGACAGTGCAGTGGTGCTCAAGAGATAAAAGATAAGTGCAGGCTTCCTGACCATCCCCTAAATAAGCTCAGGGGAGAGGAGTAAGCGTACTGATAAACAGAATTATGAAGACAGACAACATATGGGAAATTAGTTGATATTAATGTTAAATAATTGACAACTCATAAAGTTCATTAGCTAAGTTAATTCCCTAGAGAAAATGCCAGCTCCCTCATGTCACACTGCCCAGCTTAGTCTACTCTTTCTTCTCTGTAGGTGAACCATGTCCTACTGCATCCTCATGGCTATGGACTAAAGGCTCCAATTCAGTACTCTGAAAGCTGCAATGCCAGTATTGACAAAAAAAACCCCAAACCTAAAACCAGCCATGCAAAAAACCGAAACAAGCAAAACCCTCCCTCAGCTTCTAGGAACTTGGTCCTGATGGAGCTCTACGGATGTACCAAAGGATCCATGATCCTTCTGCTTGCTCACTGGTCAAATGCAGAAATCTTATCACACTTCATGAAAAGAACAGCAGATGGTTCACCTCTGGACACATGAGTTATCTTTCCCTCCTATAAAAAAAGGTTCTGAAGCCCATGAGTGCATACAGTGAATTTTTATTTTTTGTCACTGACTGCCAAATTCTGAAAGTTCATGAGTTTCCCATCACACTTAGTCAAGTTACTTTGCACTTTTGTGTAAACACAAATGCCTGTTTACATGGTTTGCACAGACCAACAGATGTGCATTAATGCATATACAAGACTGCAAACATCATGTTTTCAGCTATTTGCAGACAGAATATAGACACTTCAGCTGGCAGCTAGAGAAACAAAGAGCCCCATGACCCACTTTCTGCCTTCTCTCAACTTGCAATTTACTCCAGATCTACCCCTCTTAAACCCTGGTTTGAAGAGCCCAACAGAGAATTTCTATGAAGCAGGTTTTATCCTGAGTATGAAAGGTGAGATTCCTAAGAAAATCTTTTATATTCCAGAGTCTGTTCTTGTAGCTCAATTCTTGCTCAGATTTCTTAAAAGTGGTTTTATTCAAAGTCTTTTATTATGCAAATTTTTGTCCCTCCATTGCAAATGAAACCAAAAAGCAGTTAAGTCTAGAACCTCTATTCCATGGTAACAATAGAAAAAAAAAATTACTGCTATTACTAACTGTAGAACTGGAAAGTTCAGAGCATAAAATTTACTTACGAGGAACAGAATTATGCTAAAAAACGGTCAATTTTACATGTAGCTTAATATTCAACCTAAAACCACCACACTGTGTTCTGCTGTCACAGGCATCTTCAAAGCATGCATGCAAAAACATCCTTCAAAGACCCTGGTACAAATCTAGTCTGACAACTCCTTACTTACCAGAGGACGTGATGAGGGTTAGACCATAAGGATTTTTATTAATATTAGGAAAGGGATTAATAGTTAGATTTATTATCAATTTAGAGCTAGATTAAGATAAGTATACCTATAAATATCAAACACATAAGTTTAGTCTTCCCCTGCTGAAAAAATTAGGTTGAAGACAGATGGAATTTGTTAAATCTAAAAGACTTCGCCAGAAGAAGGTCGATAAAGGGAGCAAACAGGAAGACTTCTAGATAATCTCTCTGCCTCTTTGCGATCTGTAACAGACCTGCAGAGCCTGTATGATCTTTTCCCACCAGCATCAGCAAAAGAAGACTCCCACTACAGTTAAGAGTTTACTGATGTTGATGAGGCTGACTTCCACCTGAAAAAACCTCACTATTCAAACATAACAAAAAAATATTCCACAGTCCACACACAGAGGTTTTTCCTGGTCCAGCTCTGGACCTACTGTCACACAGCCCATTGTGATGTGTCTACTTACACGTCTCCTTGCTCGTGGTGCTGGCTCAGGTGTGTTAGGAGAAGTGGATTCATTCGGTGTTTCTGAGGTTGAGCTGAGAGATGAGTTACTGCTTGAAAGTTCTTTGTTCTGTCTTTTAGTTCCAAATGGCAAGAGAAAGGCCACGAAATCTGAAACATCTTTTTGCTCTTCTCTCTGAGAGTCTTGCTTGAGCTTGTAGGCCCGGTCATTAGCAATCACTTGAGACAAAGGCATTCCAAAAGCCTGGGGAATAAATTCTGCAACAACAAGAAGAAAATGCTAATATTTACCAAACATCTGAATACTTATTTAGTACAAAAAGAATTAACTGTTAAGTTGTTAAGAAATCTGAAGTCCCTTTAAATTCCAATGAAGTACTAGACTGAATAATAACAACAGTGCCAGGTAATTGTAGCCCATGGTATCTGAATCCTGTTTCAAGTCACATCATGCAAGATATACTACACAGAATCTTGGAAAATCATTTGAGATGATGACTAAGATGTTAACTTCCACCAAAAGTAACTAAGTTGGGCACTTCTGGTTACACACAGATGGTGCAGAGGGGCATCAGAAGCTCTGGTAACCATCCTGAGACTGGGGAGCCTTGCTGGACTGTGCCAGAGCTCTCTCTCTAATGTTTCAGATCCCTTCACCAGGCTCCTTTCTCATAAATTCTGTAGGGCACCAGAGTCAAGGGGTACTGGCACATGCACAGGTTTCACTACAGTTCAGAGGAGTATGAATCTACTTGTGCAGAGACCTTCGAAGTACATTCACTGTTCAGACTAAGCCATCAAGGATATGGTTTTAAATTTATACAAGAACTATACTCTTTTAAATACTGGTAAGATTAAACCTGTTTAATAGTGCCATATCAGTATAAACAATACAATAACTTTGTAAATACTTTGTAACAATAAAAAAAACAGGGACACATGGAAACACAAGAGAACATGTTTGTCGCAATTAACAAAAAGAACATAATCCCAACCCACATCAATATAATTGTAATGTACAAAACCAGCATATGCCACAGGTCTCAAAGTAAAATGCTTAAGTATTTTACAAAATAGGAAAATGTTTTACAGTGAATCAGTCAGCAACTAACAATCAAATTCTTATTTATTTTCAAATCAGACTTATCTGAGATTAGCAGAAGCAAAGCCAGTAAGACAGATTTCCAACTAGAGCTGGTTTGTGCTCAAAAGAAATGAAAAAAAGTAACTATTGATGGTATTCACCCTGGTGAAAATGAGTGCAACTTCTACTAGGTTCCAGCTTCAGACCTGCTCGTATCAGAAATAAATAAAACACCAGAGATTAAAATCAAATTTTTAAGCATCAAAAGAGGAATTATTAAAAAAAAGGAAGCACAAAGAAAAATTCTTATATACTATACTTCTCTTTTGCCACAATTGTGCTAATAATTAAAGGCCAAAATTCCTTCTGGGATTTTAAGTCTAACTAGGTCGTTGATGACACTTCCAAATTGTATCACTGAAAAGAAGAGGGTATTTTAAGAATCTTGAATGAGGACACTACTAGTCTATCACACTAAACAAACAAGAGTCTGTTGCTCTGATTTGGTAGAAACATTCCTGCTCTTTAGAAGCATGAAATGTTAAGACACAAATTAACTTTGGTGGCCAGACAAAAACTAAATCAGGAAGCAGAGCCTCATATATCAAGCAACTCTGGAGGTGACCTATGAGTAGAATGACATCTAAAACCATCTGCATTTAATTTAGGACAAGAAAGATCATCACACAGATATCAAGCAATGCAGGGATTGCCAGTTCCAGGAGTTCAGTTAGACCTTTCCCTCCTCTACTCAAGCAGCATGTGTCTACAAAATTATGACAGTATTAATATTAAATTTTTTGATTGTTCTGAATTATCTTACTAATGAACATTTAAGATGACAAATTTGAAATGCACATATGCAACAGGTGTCCCCTTCTGGTTGTCTAACTGGGTGCTTTGTTGTACTCTCAGCACCCCTTTTTTTATTTGTCCTTCTACAACATTTCCTGAGAAAAGACACTGAGACAAATTAAATCCTGAAAACAGTGTATTTCTCTGGTTTGGCTCAGAGCTGCTTATGCTTTAGATTGGGAAAGGGCAGGAGTACTGGGCTCATGTGATGCCCAACAGCGTGTTGATGCCATTAATCCTACGTCAACTGGGGCAAGATCAGCAGGAGACAAGATCTGAGCACTGCTTCATTAAAAGAATTTTTTATTAAAATGACCCTTTTCCTGACTTCAATATGTAAAGCCTGGTATTTTGAGGTAGGCATTGCCCCTCCTTGGAAACTCTCAGGTGTGGGATTCCAGGTTTTTAACTGCTCTTACTCAGTGTGGGCCAGAGAAAGGACAATAAGCCTCTACTCCAGGTTGCTCTGATGTAGGCCTTCTCAGAGGACCTCATGAACCACTTCCTTGATTTCTCAATGCCTGGCAGAGATGTGGAACTGGATGAAAACCAACTGGCTGAATTTCAGACTAAATACAGATGGTAGTGGTGCTGGCTGGCAGTGGTAATTCCATTAAAGAGTTGGCAAACCCAGAAACTTTTTGCTCATTTGTTGAAATTAAGAGAATCAGTTCCCCCTCTGCAGACTGCTTACAGCCTCAAGTTCCCACCAAAATGTGTGTGTGTGCTTGCACCATGGGCTGTGGTGGCAGGGAGCATGTTCTATCCACCACTCTTCAGGAACATTCAATCCCAGAAACTTCCTTGTTGGACAAGTAATTAGAGTGAATGTTAGCACTTCTGACATTTCAGATTCATTAAAAAAGAAAAGCTGTACTCATGTGAAGTAATTAGCAACCCCATGGATGGGAGAGGCACGGCACTAACTCAGACACAAGATGTGTGGGTTTGAGGCTCTGGTCTCACAATGCAGGTAAAAGGACCAACTGCCTCTTTATAGCTGTAGGCTGGGGATCCCCACTATTGGAGAGGTTTTACTTGTATGAGGAAATGTACCTTAAAGCAGTGGCTCAAACCTTGGTCTGTTGTATACATACTGAGTGCCAAAGCTACCAAGTTAGTTATTCTCTGTAAACTCAACAAAAAATTGATCATTCAATGAAGACACTGGGCAGTTTAAAAAGATGTTTTGCAGAAAGCATCATGTAAAAATGTGAAACAACCTGGCAGATTGGGCAATCAGCTTGGAAACGTAGACTCGTATCCTTAGCTAGCAGCACTTTTAATACACTCCAGTTTTCAGTGTTTACTGGCAAAGGAGAAAATTTACTATTTTGGAGAAGTGCATAATTTCTCTTACCAGAAAGCCAATCTTGCAGTTGAGGCCAGTTTCTTAACAAAATTTTGATTGAAACTGGTAAGTTCCTAAGAAATCTTTCTTTGGTGGTAAATCACCATTTCTAATAAAAAGCAGCATGTCACAGAAAAATTCCCAGCCGGATCAAATGAGACTTTCAGTGATCCGAAATCCTCCTTTTTGCTAATCAAATGATAATATTCAGGATGTTGACCCACGTGGTTATAGCTTACTTCAGCTCATGTCACCCTGTCCAAATAAAGTTTAAAAGACTTCTCTGAAGTTTCAGCTGGTGAAAACTGCTTTTCATCCCACAAAACATAAGAGTCTATTAAGAACCAGTGAGGTCTATATTCTAGATTCTAATGAGTCTTTCAATACTAATAAAGTGAATATTAACTATGGTTAGTCTCCTTAGCATTTGGAGTTTTTTCTAAAGTACATTGTAAATGCTGGTTTTGGGCTGCTAAAATCCTGTGACCAAGATTTACTAAGGTGTTTGTCCCACCTCTATTTAAATGACAGGAATAGAGATCGGGGAATAACATGCTCTTAAAGGGGTATTTAAATGGGGTCTTTAAGTCAATCTCCCCAGCTAGCCAGATAGGGTAACTCTGTTTTGCTAACTGAAATCAGTTATTTCAGATCTGAAGGGACAGTGATGGAAGCAGAAAACAAGGAAAACAGAAACCTCATAACATAATGGAAACTGCAAAACTCCTTCCATCTCAAGGTTCTCCAAAACCTGCAGTGACTCCATGAGATTCGAGATAAGACAATGTTCTCAGCATCAGTTCTGTGGCTGAAAATCACTTCAACTACTCAGAGCTCACTGACCTTCAAGGAGTGATATAAGGCCCTCCTGATCACTTATGCTTTTTTCTGGGAGTATGTCTGGGGTTTTTTTACAAAAAATTAAGAGATTATTTGGTACTTTACTTGATTTTAATATAAAATATGATACAATGTTGCTTAAAAAACCCTTTCTTTATGCCTAGAGAGCATGATTCAAAGATTTTTACAGAAGCATGGTAGGGCACTGAAAAGGCTTGGAAAAAAAGCAAATTTCTGATAAACCACAATAAAACAAACTTCATTTCTTCAGCTCTCTCCTTACGCTGTGCCAAGGCACATGGATACCACGATAGGCTGAATTACTGAGAACAAAGGCAAACATTAAAAAATACATCTTAATTTACTGAGCATGAATGGTAAGTAAACACAAAAGAGACTTTCAAAAATTTTGAACTAAAGAAAAAACAAACATCTACTGCTGGAGTTGCATAATCCAGAGTTACCAGGAAGGCCTTTTATCAGGAAGTCCCGCACACACTGCAGCTCTGCTAAGGCCCCGCAGATGAACCTGCCAAGTATTTACATTCCACCCAGAAACATCAGCAAAAGGGATGATTCTTAGTTACTCAAACAATCACATAACAAGTGATTATTATTTCTGAGCAGGTCTCTCCATTCACCTGTAGGGTTTACTGAAACCAAGGCAAAACAAAGCTGGTTTACTGATAAAGTATTCTAGGACAAGTAATTTCTGGGAGGCATCTCTCTCAGGAATGCCTGTGTGTACTTTAAAAGTAGGCCTGCTTATGCAGACACCCAGATCACTGGCACGGGACAGACAAAAGACTCCGCTTCTGCTGCCGTCAGAATTAGCACTGAATTCATAAGGGAACAGGATCCAGCCGCCAGCATGCACAGCATCCTGAGAATGTCTTATTCCAAGCAGCATGGACATGTTACTGCTCCTCCAGCCTGAGTACTGTTTGTCAGCAGCCAAAGCCAATGTTTAGAGACATATGTAGACAGCAGGATCGCGGGTCACGATGGCCATTAATAACAAGCAGGCTGGGTAAAGCAAAAACCCTTGAATGATGGAAGCTGAAAATATTGCTTAAATATCTGGGTGGAGTGCTGTTCTCCTGTTTAGTCTGTTTGCATCCAGCAAGTTTTGCTATATCCTGCTTTGGTGAATCACTCAGAGATGTAAAAACAATTGAAAAAACACTTCTTTTACAATTTCTCCCCTTTTAATGAGATGTTGACAGATATCAAAAGGGACAAAATGAAGATATGAAACTCATTTAAAGTGCATTCAATTCTACTGTAGTGTCTTTATTTGCCTTCATAAGTCTGACAGGTTGCTGAAACTAACTTAACAGACAGGTTGACTGATCCATCTAAATAAAATGTGAAGTTTAGACAGCAAAAACTCCACAGATTGGACTGAGTCCTAAAATACAAGTTATTAAATCTCCAAACAGTCCTAGCAAAAATGAGTAGTTCCATTTGGTTGTGCCTTTTAAGTATAGACATCTGGTGGGGTGGTGGGGGGAAGAACAGTCTTTGGCACAAACTGGAGAGAGGTGACACCTCTCCAGAGAGAGCAACCCCAGAAACCTGCACCCTGGGGCAGTTCAGTGCACATTGGTGCTAAAGGAGAGGGTTTGCCAGGCAAGAGCTGCAGTGAGGCCTCCATCGTGGATCCCTGGTGACCAGCATGGTGGCCCTTTCTTTCCACCTCTGTGGCTTCCTATGCCAGGTACATCCCTGTTATCTTTGATTGCGACCCACACACACGATCACATGGTGCTGCATGATTGTCAGGATTAACCTCCAGCAGTCTGTCTTTACAAAAGGGGATTTCAGGTGGCACATACTCTGGGCAGGACCTAACAACGTGGTCCCCTCAGCTGTTACTTGTCTGGGTATGTGGGGGCTCCCAGGCTGGGATAGAGAAAACTCAAAATGTTTGGAATTAATGACACTTCCAACTGCAACTGTGTTTACAAAAGTGATGCTGAAGGGATGGAAATGAAGTCTGCATTAAGGCAGCTGCATCTCCTCTGTATGAAGTGTCTGGAAATCAGCTTCCCTGATTCCCCTCCGACGTCCTGTGGCCTGGTCTTGTTGTTTTCTTCTCTTCACAACAGTGCAGCTGGACTAGTTACTAAAAAAACCCACCACAAACTCCCCAAAATAAACAGAAGGAAGGCGTTCCTTTCAGGCATGAGGACTGGGGACCTGCCTGGGTGGGTAAGCGTGTGCTCCCAGCCTTTGTTTAGCACACCCACGTTCACAGTGAGGAGTGTTTGTCTTGGACCGGCTGGCCAGAAATGGGAGATACTCTCTTCACAGAACAAGCTTGCTGTGAAAGGCATGTGGAGGGAGGTTAACTCTTCCTTCAGGTGACATAGAGGCCACTGTACAGGGAATGTGGTGGGGCTCAATTCTGATGTGAGCATAGCAGGCTCATCTTTATGGAGACCAGCAGCACAAGGCCTTATATTTTTCTTTCCAGAGCCAACTCATCAGCTGAAAGCTGGGCAAATACTGTCCCCCCTAACTCCTGAGGCTGGAGGAGATGCTGGTGCTACTGCTTCCCCACAGGAAAACCGCCACCTGTCAACCACTGTGATGGTCTCCATGGCACAAACAAGAAATCCTGGTTGTTCATTCCCTCTTCTGTCATGCACTAAGACTCTGCTCAGCAACTACCTGAGAAACAGATGCTCTTTAACAACTTAGAGGGGCAGAAAAAAAGTACACCAGAACCAACCATTGCCAGAAAACCTGACAAGTAAGATGCCATATGCTGCCATTTGCCTAATTTTTGCCTAATTGCTGTTAGGCAATAAGTAAGAGCAAATACGCCTTTCTTTTCACCCTGCTAACACAACCTGTTCAGAACCTGACTCCTTCCAATTTCCTGGACCCTTACTGATCAGCCCAAGTTTTTCCTAAAGGAAGGAGAGAAATACAGATTCTACTCTTTGAGAAGTGATGGGGTATTTTCTTCTCAGAGGGTGCTCCTATAATATTTTATAAGTGGAGAGCACATGTAAAACGTCTCTGTAACTCAGAACAAGACAGTGAGAGATGGAAGAAAAAGGATAAAAGCAGAGGGGTATATGTTTGAAACGTGAATTTCAAATAACAATAAGAAAAAAGGAATTAAAATTAAGAGAATCAGCATAGTGATTTCTAAAAATGCTTGGTATAGTTAACCAGATAGTATAAGCAAGGCTGAAAACCAGGAAGTAGATAAATTTAAACAATGATGAATAAGTACAAAGTGCTGACCTTCACCGTGGAAACTAGTGAGCCCTAAAAGGCAAAATGCACTCAGAAAACCCTTCAGAATAAAAATCAAGTATATCCCCAAACCTACTAACTGAATGAAGCATAAATGCTACCATGCAAGGTAGACACACAAGAAAATCCCTGAACAGAAGTGTAATAGCAGAAACTAATATTATCTGGAACTGCTCAACCAGTGCAGCTGTGTAATTACTGGAAACAGAGGTCAGCTGAAATAAAACATGGCTGTAAGGAAATACAGAAGAATGCAAGGCAATGTAAGAAAATTCTTGTTTGAAAGATCTTTGGCAACAGAGAATTTAGCGGAATAAAGACCAACTTTGGGTTAAGGATTTGTATCTATCACCAAAAGGACACACTTGCTTCTCAAGGCACTGCACCAAAGAGCATTGGTGGAGCTCTGAAAGTGCAACTGCAAAGATCCATCAGGTTTGGGTGACACAGCAAAATTCTGTCTTTGGTGAATTATCAAAGCGATTTATCATTGTTAAAATCTGCTACAGCAAAGAAAAATGTGAGGAAAAAACCCCAAAATGTATTTTAACTCTCAAAAGAGCTTCTAAAGAGAAACTTTCAACAGAGACTACCAAAGTCATGCTACCCATAAGGGAGGAAAGATAAAAGCTCTCAGTACATCAAATATTTGTGAGACACAGATCATTTCAAAAAAAAAAAGCAGGATGTGGTTATCCTTTTCTGATGCAGAAGAGTACTCCACAAGCCCTATCAAGATCAATATCTGGCAAATGCACTGAAAGGAGGGCAGGTTTTACACAGAACGAAGTTACTTTGCACTTCTAACTGTACAAACATCAGAAAAAAAAAATAGTAACAATCACTAATTACAGTGTAGCCAAATGTAATGCATTAATAGGACAGTACAAAAAAGATTTTCCCCCAAAAGAGGCTATAAAATCATTATGACTCCTGCATGTGGGCTCAAGTCATATATCAAGTAATTCTTGTTACAAATGAAAACATTGATATTTGCAATACAACACAGGAAGCCACTAGATATATCAAACCAATGTGTCAGGGGATAGTCAGTTTTAGAAAGATTAATACAATTATTTACCATAACCAATGTTATATCAAGAAAATAATAATCACATATTTTAAATCATCAAATAAAAATTAAAAGGAAAATATTTTTTTCTTAACAACTATCTAAAGTAACTTTGAAATGGGGATGTTAATTTTTTCAGTGGAATTTCAAAGTTCCCTTCTTCTGCTAAACTAGACTAAAAGTAAGCACATCAGAGTAACCAGGTCACGTCTCCTGTCACAATTTCCTGCATTTGTGTGCATGTTTGTGAAACTGGGATATCAATACAGAGTTTTACTACCATTTTTAGAGAAATTCTTTTCCAGAAATGAACATAAAATTAGATGCACAATTACCTACATACAATTTCACAGACACTTTTCAGTGTTTCAGTATTTAGACTTGGTTCAAATGGCTCTGAATTACAGGTCAACTTCAGGTCTTGGATTAGGACCCAGCCCATAAAGCTGATTAGTTTCCAAACAAAAGAGTACAACCATATCTGTAAATCCATGTCACATGGAGGTTATTAAAATCCAACTGATCAGTAGTACTGAAGCATTCATATATTTTAAACAATGTCTATTTTCCTAAGGTTAAAGAAAGAAAAGCAAACCAACTGACTCGCTTGGGCAGTGCGGGGTTTATGTGCTTTGTAAACTGAAAGATGAGAGAGCAAATGCAGGTGAAGAACTGGATCATGTTACCAGACCACACTCGCACTGGATGGTGAAACTGGGGAGAAAGAACAATGGAGAAAAGATGCAGTCCTTTAAGTCTTCCTTTTTTTCTCAGGGAAAAAAAAAACCAACCAAAAAACCAAACCTTTCAGTGGAAGAGATCTGAGTTACACTAAAGTCAAACAGAAAAGATAAAACATTTCTCAGCTTGAAAAAAAATACCTAGACAGTTTATTAGCTCAACAACTGATTCTCCTACTTTATAAAGTATGTTTCAGACTAAAGAAATCTCATATGCAAAACTAAGACCCGACCACTGAATATGTACTCCTTTTACCTTTGTCTCTGTTCTTCTCCTTTCCTAAAGAGTCCAGTTTCTTTCTTAATGACTTCTTCCTCTTTTGTCCATCTGCGAGAGGCAAAAAAAAAAAAAAAGAAAACAAAAAAAGGAAGTAAGTGAAGAGAAGTAACACTGAACAAACTGCTGCACAAGCTGTAGGAACATGGAGTGAGATAGTCACAGCACTGGGGATCAGGGAGGGTGTGAGGCACATTTCACAAAGACTAGGGACCATCACAGTCCTCTGGCCCAAAAGAGGGTGCCTTTGTTCGCCCAAATGCTGAGGCTGTACTGGGGAACACAAATGTATCCCCTGCATCTGCTGGGAACCTCTACATGTGTGGTCACTGAAGAGTTAACAATGGAGGGTTTTTGCTGGGTGCTCTTGACAGCAAAGCACCATAAACCTACAAGGTACTGGGTAGCCTTCATCCATGGTCACAAGACTGTGATTCAGGCGTGGAACTAAAGGTAGTATTTGGAAAGGGAGGATTACTAACAGCCAGGATAAAGTTCTGCATACCAGTCATATATCACCGTATCCATGGGTGATAGCTGACCACCTTCATGACCCATCTGATCTGAACTCATACGGGGAGCTGGCAGCTGGGTACAGCAAGTCCAGATTGGTTCAGATGGATTAGAGTCTCAGAGGAATGATTGTTCTGACAATCGATATATTGTCCAAGTTTCCACTAAGGTATTAAGGACCGAAGATTCTAAGCAATATCAGAGGCAGGTTGGTTCTTGAAATGATTGTATCAAAATGATTTTATCATTATTTCCTTCAGCAGCATCTTTTATAATGAAAAGTGAACAAAACAGCATTTTATTTATTAGGTCTCAACAAATACCAGGGATTAAGTCAAGGGCCTGCTTTAACTTGTACCTTTTGAATTTTCCAAGTTTCACAGCAATATAAAGGGTCTGCCATAGAAACTGATATGCTAGACACTGCTCTAGATGAAGTTTAATGAACATGTACCTTTTCCTTACTGATTCTGTAATATGGCAAAAACTCAAAAATGAGCACACTGTATCCATTTCACTTTTAGGGCAAGAGGGTCACCAAATAATCTGTCTCAACACCTTTTTCTAGTTTTGTAAGTCAGTGTCTTAAGTGGTCTTTTATAGGAAGGAACATACGAGTGAAGTGGATCTTTGTTGATGAACTCTCATCTTTGCAATTAGGGGTCATGAGAGAATACAAGCTGTTTCTCCATACTTTTCCCACAAATCCTACTAAAAATCAAGTCCAGAACATCACCTGATAGACTGCTCAACAAATTCTTTTTTATAGCCAATTAATATCCTTTTAATTTAAAAGTAACATTTCATTTTACTTCTTGTAATGGTGGTTGGACCGACTCCACTCGCACTCTGCAGTTATTTCCAGGATACCACAGAATCACGGAATGGAAGGGAGGGTTGGAAAGCAGTTCTAGTCCCTTCCTAGGAGATCATCTAGTCCAACCACTCCCCCAAGTGCAGGGTCACCTGGAGCAGGTGACACAGGAATTTGACCAGGTAAGTTTAGAATGTCTCCAGAGAGGGAGACTCCACGACCTCCCTGGGGAGCCTGTTCCAGTGCTCTGCCATACTCAATGTAAAGAAGTTCTGCATTGTGTTGAAGTGAAAATTCTTGTGTTTTCCTTTATGGCCATTACTCCTTGTCCTGTTGCTGGGCACTGCTGAAAAGAGTCTGTCACCATCCTCTTGGCACCCAACTTTGAGATATTTATATGGACTGATGAGATCCCCCTCTCAGGCGTCTCAAGCCTAAAGAGACCCAGCTCCCTCAGTCTCTCCTCATAAGAGAGATGCTCCAGACCCCTCATCATCTTTGTAGGCATTTCCTGGACCCTCTCCAGTAGCTGATTGTCTCTCTTGCACCGAGGAGCCCACAACTGGACACAGCACTCTGGATGTGGCCTCACTGAGGGCAAGAATATGGGCAGGATCACCTCCCTTGATCTGCCGGCAAAGATCTCCCTATGCACCCCAGGCTACCAGCAGCCCTGCCGGATGGAAGGGTTCCCAGCACTCACTTAACTAGGATCTTCGGTTCCTGTCTCTAGGTAGAATTGCCATGTGTTGGTTATGTTAATTCCCCTTTGCCCACACCTGCTCCAGTGAGAATTCATCTCTCTGAAATAAGGCTGACTACTGAGAAGGTATTCTGGATGAGAGTTCAGCAATATAATGGTGGTAATTCATTACCTGACATGGTCTATGATTAGATTTTCCTTTTTTCTTAGCCACGTGACAAGGTTATAACTCAAAGTCATATTTTGATTGACTAAAAGCTCAGACTTTTCACACCTTCTGACATTTCCTGTTGCTAAGATTGAGTTTATAAAAGAAATTCTTTCACCTCTTGGCAATATGAATAGTTGGTAGCCTGCTTATATACACCTGACAGTACAGCTTGTTTTTATAAGGTTCCCAGCTACCATTGTGTTCTGGCTTTATACATATAAAATAATTTTCAAATTATTTTCCATGTTATAAATTCAAATTACTGCTTCAGAGAAGCTTTTTGATGGATGACTAACACTTCTTTGGAGTCACAGAGCCTTACTCTCCAAAAACCCATTTATTGATATTCTGACATCCCACTGAAGTCTACTGAGACATAAAAAAATGAGAGAAAGAATCAAAATTTAATGTAAAATGCAGTGTTTTGCTATGATCATTTACATTTACAGTTTACCTTACGGCAAGAAAAAAGGAGTTGCGTATGAAAATAAGGCTGAGAGGAATCTCAGTGAAAAGCTAAAGCTCAGAAGATCTGCCAAGAGGTCTCAGGTCAGTTCAAGTTCTCCTCCTCCCCAGCAAGAGACATGATAAATTGCAGTCTATACACTGTACATATAAACATGTTTTGAAATTACTGTTGATTCAGGGTACATCAGGCATGAACATTGCTGAAATATTCATAATGTGTTTAAAGACTTATGCAACTCCAGCAGTTTTACATATTAAATGAACCCAATTCACAATTATAATGCTTAGTACTTACTAGCTGCAGTGTGGCTTTGAGAACATAATTAATATCCAAAATATTCTTGAGAAAGTGGCAAAGCATTATTATCCATGCTTAATACCTACTGTATGTTTTTAAATTAATTAGCAAATATTATGCAAAATAGTATTGTATCAGTCCAAAGCGCTATTAGGTATGGATGGACTACTATTTTTAATTTCCACTTTGGAAATGTTCAAACCACATAGTGATAAAAGCTGTTGGGCTGTTATCCAGCCTTTTGTATATATAATTGTCAATTTATGTCTTCTTACTGTAGATTAACAATACACTCCTCCTTCAACAGATTCCACTCAAGAACATCAGCAAGACTAGAGAAACACTCAAATGACAACGTTCAAAGCAACGGAAGCTGCATTTTTTTCCCTTTGCTAGCCCACTGTTTTTCCTGAAGGGCACCTGTCCAGGCAGCTGTGCAGATCAGTTTGTTTTTCAGAAATGGACTTGACCTGTTCAGTACTTACTAATTTATATGTTTGCTGCATTTTTTACTGCAATGCTACATCACTCCCTGGGCTTCTATGTATTAAGACTAGCACAATAAATATTTAAAAGACCAAGAGTCTAGAATCAAACTCCTGAGTGCACATTAAATTGCTACATGACCTGTTTTTCCAAAGTGGTGAGCACTTCCAGGTTCAGTTAATGCCAAAAAGACTTTTCTATTTCAAAAATCTCTTTAGGACTCTGTCAGTGAACCACACAGCCTACAGAATACAAGATTATTTGTATTGATCTACTGACTTTTGACAAGAATTGAGCAGTCTGACTTCTGAAATTATCAAAACTTAAATATTTTGTGTTAAAGTTGAAATTCACCTGAAGTGTCCTCACTAACAGTATTTCTTTAGCATTTACACTATCAAATCTCAGATTTTCTACAGACCATTTCATGGCCTAAATTTCTCTCTAAGTGAGACCATGGTTCTACAATCTAGGTAATAAGTCATTTTCACACTGAGGATATATAAACTTCAGCTTTAACAGTTTAAAAAATGAAAAGAAAGAAAGAGAACTTTGTAAATTTTTTAATTTACTGTTCTGTTGCTTGGCAAAAGACCACCTACCAACACCTTATATGACTGAAAGAGAGGGAGTGCAGGCTGAATCCAGTTGCTGTTTACTTCCAATACTTCTTTAGTCAATTTATATTTATGGAAATCAACATGTCTATTTGGTAGGTAGAAGTGTTGCTCAGCATAAGCTAAAGCATCACAAATTAGATACAGGTAATTAGCTCAAAATTACACAGTGGCACACAAAGTTAACATTCAGGAACTCTGGGCCAGCAGTTTCAGATTGTGTCACTGAATTGTCAACATCCTGTGAAATCCTAATCCAATATATTTTTCAATAATTAATATAATATGCAGTAAAAAAGTACAACAGCATCCAAGCTTTGTACATAATTCTGGGACGCTATTACAGTATTACGGTTCAGAAAAAACACCCTGTCAAATACATTTGAAGTGAACCTGTAACAAAATCAGGACTCTTCAGCACTTTCCTTATACCTGGGCTGGTGGATTATCTAAAAGAATGGATGTTCCTTTTATGTTACTTATATGCAAGGACACCTTTTATTAATCAAAAACATAATTCATAAATTCACACAAATCCTTCAAACTAATTTAACTCAGTGGGCTTTTGACAGAAGAGATGATGTGATGCTGACAGGGTTGTAGAACAAAGAGAACTTCCCTCCCCATCTATTGGCAACTTCCTTTGCTTAAGAGAAATGAGTTTCTTGTCCATTTACGGAAGAATATTTGTCATGTTCTACAATTCAGGGTTATTTTCACACAGTATAAAAAGAGGAGCTACCTCAGCAATTATTATCAGACCCATAGCTCAGTTATCAGAACTAATAAAAAGGTTGATATTGTGAGATTTCTAAACTACTACTTCACAGTAATTCTAATTCTATTCATGGCCATTTTTCTTAATAACCACTAGTAATTGGATCTAACAGCATTTAAAGAGAAAAAAAAACCCCAGAATATACCTTCTAAAATTGCAATCAGTTCTGTCTTGAAAATTACTACCAATGGAACTGAAAAGCACCAAGTTTGACCTATCTTGAGCACTCATTGGTTCACTTCGCTCATCGAGAGCAACGCATTTCCCCAGTGCCAGCCTC
The DNA here is from genome assembly GCF_965178545.1 of Coloeus monedula. Taxonomy (NCBI): domain Eukaryota; kingdom Metazoa; phylum Chordata; class Aves; order Passeriformes; family Corvidae; genus Coloeus; species Coloeus monedula. The sequence continues at coordinate 100,363,314 of NC_138783.1, forward strand.
CCACAGCCAGCCTGCGTGCTAAATGTCAAGCTGCAGGCTCTCTGGCCTGTGCAATACTGCAAGTAATTGAGAGTGTCAATCAGAAAACACTGCTAAATTCTGTTGACAGAGCACAATAAAGACAAGGCTGCACTTCATTCACTGACAGTTGCACAGTGTTTGTGGTTGCAGCTACTTCTTTGGGTCACTATACAAAGCAAATTTATTTCTGAATATGCACTTGGGGCTGCTCTGCTGAAGAAGAGGGTGCTGGTTTTACTTAGCCATTTCTGTGACTGTAAATGTCCATCTTGAAACATTTATTTATAAAAACATGTTGAAATGCCCTGTCCCCATGCAGCAACTTCCAGAGCACTGCCAGCTGCAACAATGATGGAAGACAAAAAAAGTCAACCAGAGAAACAGGAGCTACAGATTTTGGCACATAACGCAATATGAAAAGGGGAAGCCTGAGCCTTCCGGTATTTCTTATCGCTCTCACCCTTTGCCTCAGCCATTCACACACAAGATCTCCATTGGTGATGCAGATAACTGTATTTATTCAGAAGCCTTGGACTATTGTCCCATTTTTCCTTATGGCACATTTGCTCGCTTTATTTCACTTTGACTCAAATCAGCATTTCTTTGTGCTTGTTAGCCAGCAGCTGATGGAAGAAAAGCCATATTCATTCATGAGTATCCTTCAGCTGCAGTCATGACCTTCCAGGTGGCAGCTGGCTCATAGAGGTTCACCTCAGCCCACAGCACCAGGTTCAGGCTGCTCGCCAAAGGCACCACACACACATCAGAGGCAGCTTTCCTCTTACACGCTGCTTCCTCTGACGCAGCAAACAAGCTTCGGCATTCCCCTCTCTGAGAAGTTCCTGATGAATATGCTTATGGCAGAAGAAACAGCATGAAAAGGGCAGAGCTGAAGTTCTTCAAGAGAGGGGATGTCCCTCCCCTTGGGCTGTGCACGGGGGGACTGGGCCGGAGCACTGCAGCCCTCCAGGCAGGAGCACCACCTGACCCAAACCCTTCTCAGGGCAACGGCGAGAAACCAGGAGAGCTGTGGGGAAAGGTGATTGCACAGGAAACAACATTCTCAGCAACACACAGTGCATACAGTACAACCACTTGGAAAAACCCACAACCACAAGATAAAAGTGTACTTTTAATTCACCTCTTGCACACCCCAGCAGTCTTCAGTAACTTGTTAGTGCATCTTCTTCAGACCTAGGCTTCAGTCCCTCTGGACTAAGGCTCTACTAATTGTTAAAATGAAACACAGAGGAATTACGAAGTCCAGTTGTGCAGGTTTAAGTGATTCAGCTGCTGGAAGTTTAAAAGCTGCATTATACACAATTTCCTTACTGCTGAACAGTAAGAATTTGGTCATACTGTTAGACGAATTAAATTATTTATTTAGGAAATATTCATACGTTTCCGTGGAACCTGCCTAGAAGACAAAACTGCTGGAAATCTTTCCTACTTCAAAAGAAAGCTGCATCCCTACAGGAACTATAGTTTTATTAATCAAATAACATTTTACAATACCTCCACTTTACCACCTCCTGTGGTTCTGATACAAATTTAAAAAAACCCAACAATCAACCCTACATTGTTTTCTTGCCAGGTACTAATAGATTTTTGATACACATCTGTTCATACTGCACTGCTATTCTGAAGACAAAGGTGATAAATCAATTTATACTAGCGGAGCATATTACAGTAGACAGCCCTGTGTTTTAGGAAAACAAATTTGAAAAGTGTAGTTCCAAACTAGACTCAAATCTAGAAAAATGCACTATTTCTATTGAAACCTATTTGCAAGGTCTATTTCTGTCAGAAGGAGCCATGACCAACTTGTCGAACAAAAAATGTTGCACGTTAGAAAACACAGACTGTAACTGAAGTGGGATAGGTATGACCTTTTCTTCACAATGAAAAACCCCAAACAAACAAAAAACCAAACAAAAACACAAGACCACCAACATGACAACAACTTACTTTGGTCACCGCTCTAATTCAGGCAGCAAATGCTACTCAGCTCCTGTGGCTAGAGGAATCATAAGAAAACATGACATTTCCACTCCATTTTCCTGTATGTTCCCTAGTGTGTTTAAGGATTTAATTAGTCTCCAAGTATATACATTGTAAAGAAATAACTACTTTTGTATTTTCCAATATGTCCTTCCATGATTCTCTGTCATGAAGAGACTGGTGAGCAAATGCAGGGGCAACATACTCTAAGGGTGAGAACCAAACCTAAGTTGACAGGGAATATGGGATTTGGGCTCTGGAGCAAGGTCAGGGCTCCTGAAGCCACTGCCAGAGGGAGGGGGATGTCAGAGCCCACCCATGCAATGGGAAGAGCTGGGAAGGAGCAGCTTCTCAGGCCTGCCCAGGCCACTGCACTCCTGCTGTGCAGGAAGCTGCAGGTCTTACAGATGAACACAGCACAGCTGCACCAAAAGAAACATTTCAGCAAGTACAAAGTGGATGCCTGCCTTGTTTGTGCAAGCCATGTATAAATATCCTTAAAATAACAGAATTTTTATTAGTTGCAGAATTTTTTGAACCACCACACCAAAAGCAAGAACAAAGTTTCCTATCTTCCCTTTTAATTTGATTTTTTTGTTTAATGTATTCTTTAAACTTTTTGCATTTGGGACTATTGACTAGAAATTATTGTGTTGGAAAAGTCAGGAAAAAAACCCTCGAGTTACTTTGCCATTACTGTAATGAAAATATATGTAGTTTTACATCATGTAAGTATTTTTTAACTAATAATACATTTAAAATGGCTGCATTACATGAGCTCTGAGGAACAAAATATTCAGTGAATTTTAGAACCCGAACACTAAATTATAATTGGGAGCTCATTTGTCAAATCTTTTGCCATACCTAAGGAAAAAACTCATTTTGACATGAAAATAAACAGTTACTCAAATATTTTTCTATGCCAGAATGAGGAAAAAGGCTGCTGCTGCCATACATAGAAGGGATGATGGAAATAACTCAAAATACCCATGCACAGCTACCTGGCAGCCTTTAGAGGATTACAAAGGAAAGGCCAAGTACCCTTGTACGTGGCTGTCAGTGGAGAGCAGCAAAAAGCAGGCAAATTCCTGGAAAGGGAGAACAGATGCAGGATGCCAGGTCTGACTTCCCTGTGCATAGACAAACTCAGATTTTCAACTCATACACAGCTCTGCTCGCTGCAGCACCTACATTAGCACAGGGTTTCATGTGTCATAAGAAATCCCAAGTCACACTAACCCAATAAAATTATATTAAAAACCGTACCTCCCACCCCCCCAAAAAAAACCTGCAGAAAAAGACAGAAAGAGTGTCCAGGTCTTTTGATGGGGCACATGCCTTGTGTCAATAGTGGAAGTAAAAATGTGTCTAGGCATACTGAAATTAGAGGGAACCACTCCTTCTAGGCTTCAGGGTGTATTTGCTATATTGACACTGACGACAGGATTCATGAAACAGCAATGTCAAGTAGCAGGTGCAAGACAAAATATAGACACTACTTTTTCACATTACAGCAGTATCTACAGTGTGACAGGAGTTTCCCTAATCTCCAAAGACAAGCAAATTCCTGACTTAAATAGACTGTGATACATCAGGGACCTTGCTGCTGCCCTTCTAAGTGGAAGACACTCAGAAATCACAATGATGGGCAGAGGTTTAAAAGCTTTCAGAAAGACTGAGCAACACTCCCTTCTTGGAGTGCTTTCATAACTCAGGAAAACTGTCAGCACTAGAACTGGTCAAAAAAACCAGGTCAAAAACTATCTACACTAACAAATGAAAACAATTACAGTCAATGGAAGTATTTTAGTTGTATTGAAAAAAAATTAAAAACACCAAATGAAAACCAAACAGGAGCCTTGATGCTATAGTTTGAGACAGAAAAATACAAATAAGAGCTCTAAAAACACCTTCACTTCACTGGGGGGTTGGGGGGGGCCATGGGGGAGATGAGAAATTCACTGTCTCCTAGCCTCAACTACCTAAATAAAAAGTAATTTTATAATGTGGAGGGGAGAGAGTAGTTTGGTGCTGTTGCTAGTCAAAATGACTCTTGATTTGATAAGGAGAGTTACCTTTAATCCCTACAGTACAGGGTGGGCCAGGGGCAGAACAGATAAAATTGCCAGCATATAACTGGTATGGGATTTACTGCTATCAATAAACTGGCTTGCAGTGAATTGGCAGGTGAAGAAGCAACCAAGTTTCTTTACATCTGACTCAGACCTTTCCCCCCACATTGCTGTTAGTGTAAGCATGAGTTGAGCTCTTCAAATGAAGAGGAAATTCCTCTAACCCTCTGGAATTCAGGAGACCAGCCAGTGGTCACAGAGTTGGTTCAGGGCACCCAGGTCTCCACTGTCTTCTGAGCATTGCCTTGCTGTTATGAATCATTTCCGTCTTTCCTCAGATTCTCACCTTAAAGAAGAAGAGAAGCCATGCAAGAAAATAAAGCAGCCTTCATAACTTACTCCCCCGGGACTAATTAAATTAGTCCCCAATACTCCTGCTCAGAGCCTTGATGAAGAAATAAAATGAGAGAGGAGCTCTCAGTGCATGGAAGTGAAATCATGGTGCAGCAGGCCTCTCACTGGACAGTTTGGTGGCTCAGATAACTGAGCTGTTATCCCTCTGAAAAATGACCAGTGGGTCTTACTTCAAATAATGTCTCTTTGTAGTAATTACCTGTCCTTTGTATCATCAATCGTAACAGAAACAGGTGTTGAAAACGTAAACCACACAGGAAAAAGACATGAGGAGCTCTGCAGAGAATACTTGGGTTGACTTCCTGCACAGAAATAGTGTCACATGGACATCTGCCTAATCTATTCTTAAAAACCTTCAGCAGGAGATTAGGTCTCCATTAAATCTGGCTGCAGCCTTTTCAGTGTAAAAGCCTAATACAAAGATATATATAGTACCACAGCTCTGATAAAATAAATCTATCTGGAGTCACTTTATCTTTCCTAATCAGTATCTAAAGACATTACACTTCTGGCACCAACCACAACTCCACTTAAATCATGCCTGTGGAAAAACTAGAGAAAATTTTTCTACCTAAGACAAGAAAAAAATCATCAGGAATACTTCCCTAATGAACTTCTGAAAGGAGCAACACACACAAGATAACAGAAGTAAGTCTAATTTTCAACTGAAATTTTTGAAGACAGATACTTGAAGAATACATGTTATACTCGTGTTACATGTTGGCAAAGCTCTGCCAAAGGCAAGTAGAACACGCAAACTAGTAGGCTACAATGTCAGTATTCTTAATAAAGGTTCAAAAGCTTTCTCCTTGGCATATATTTATTTGTATTTATTCTTTGGCCTTGAACCATAATAAAGCACAAATTTTTAAGTCACTATAGAATCACTGGACAGATATGTCGACTATTGGCCAATTCAGAATCAAGGGTAAGTACTACATGACGTGCTAAAGAGAGATTTGGCAGAACACAACCAGGAATACCTCTATTACAGAAGTGTTCTCTCAAAGATTTAGGAAAAGAAAAAAAACCAAATACACCTAATTTTGCAAAGCTGTTTCAGAGCCTCTGTGTATTTTGCTTCCCAACATTGATTCTTTCTGCCACATGTCTCAGCTTTTGAATATGGCCAATGGTCATGATCAACGTTTTAAAATTAAAGTCAAGATTTTCATGTCTTACACTAATGCAGACAAAATACCAAGTATATTTATATGTACTTCAAATCAATAGCTATTTCAAGTGTACTCTTAAGGAAACTACATTAGATAGGATTTTTTTTGTCTCAGAATTTTTATACTCTATGGGACATAACATCAAATATACGCATGCAGCAGTCTCTGGATCTGACTGCTTAAGAGCAGTACCCTAAACCTACAACAGACAGTATCTAAATAAGCAACTGCCCTAGTAATATAAAACCCTGGTCATGACTCCGTCTCCTCTAACTTTTCATGATATTTACATATGGAAATGCAGATTGTAATATTTTATTTATCTCAGGAATTTAAGCAAGATCTCTTCCCTTCATTGTGAGGGGAACTGAAAGACTCCTGCCTTTCAGCACTCATGCCCAACGAGCTCCATAGCTAAGCATTCCTTCCATGTCCATCCCTGTCTTCATTCCCTTCCTTTCTCTCCACAAAATACATCTACACAAGAGGTAGGTTCTCAGAAGTTACACAAATCTTTCCTTTAAATGTGCTAAGGTATGCACTATTTTTTTCATATTTACATTATCAGTGCCATTGATTTCCCCATGAAGATAACAGCATTTTCTACCTCTGTTCTGTGTTCACACAGCACAATGAAAATGCATGCTGCTTCTCAATCAAAGCTCCTAGCTATTTACTGAAATACAATTTAGAAAAAAGACAAGCCTTTTTTGTTTGTGGTGAGCTTTGTAATGAGTAAAACCTTTCGCTTTTAAAACTATTAGCTCACCTCTAACTGATGGAATAGCTAAGTTGAATAAAGCTTTCTTGATGTAAACAGACAAGTAAAACCTGCTATGTGATACAAGCAAATCTTGGAAATCACTTTGCTGAGCACAGCATAGTCTTTTATAAAAAAAACTGCCTCACAGCAAAAATTAAAAAAGGAACATCCCTCTAAAAACTTAAGTCTTGAAGATAATTTATTATTTCCCCTGTTGCAATGTTAGAAAAATTATATTTTTGCAAGCTCGATGTATTTCCATTTTGTTCTTGTCTCAACAGTGGCAAAAAAAAAGTGAATTTGAAAGAAAAATCCCAACAAAAAATTTCTGCAAATTTCCTTACTGGGAGAAAAAAAAAATGGAAAGTTTTTTTCTTGTTTTCTTATCTCTTTGCCTGGAAAAACTCCTGTCACCTTCGCTTTGATAAATGCCTGTGTAGCACAGTTCAAGGCTCTGTCTTACAATGTCTACCCTGCAGCAGCTGGGACTCTTCCTAGTTTAAAACATTAATTCAATTTTATTTCCTTCCCCCCCCCCCAGACTGAGAGATATTTGGGTCTTTTTTCCTCAGGATGAAAAAAAGAATCCTTGGAAAAATACATTTTTCCATGAAAGATTTGAATTGGAGGGCACAGGTGGGAAGTTTCAATCTGAAAATCAGCAAGTTAAACAGTTTTTATCTCTGACCAGTTTGTCTGATACAGTATATCCAAGATTTACTAATGTAGCATAAAGGAGGAGAATTTATCTCAGCCTTACGTGTCTTAAATATAATCTTCATGAACTCTACTACATTGAAAGAAAATCCATGGATTCATAAGCCCGTGTTAGAGACAGTATTTATATGAGAAGAATCAGCAGAGGTTGGCATTAAGAGGGGTGGCAACAAGCCTCTTCACTTGGAAGATACACTGACGCCAGTTCAAAACCACCCAGTCCGTAAGCCCGTAACTCCACAATGTACACTTCACTTAGATGTTTTCCACTGCCACAACAGCTATAAAGTAGGTAACATGGTCAGTGATTAGAAAGAAGGAGCAGTTTGGAGCCACCACAAAAATGCAAGTCTAGATAAAAATCATAGTCACTCTCGGCGTTAAGGAAAATGAATAATGAAATACAATGGCGAGTAATGTAAGCAAAAAACAGATTGAAAGAAGTACACCCTGCCAAAATAAACAAGAAGCAGAGAATTGTGTAACTCTTAATTCCCATTTTTATTCAGAGCTTAACTGGAATGTACTGGGGGCAAAGTACACAAATGAATGGTAAAAATTCAGAAAGCCCAGACATGTTTTCTTTCATTTCAGAGAGGGTAGTCTCAGTTCTCAGTCCGTAATCGCATGCTTATCCAGCCCTGCTTCTTCAAACTCACCTTACTAAAACAAGTTGTACAGGAGACTAATCCTCAATTCATGTGAGCAGATGCACAGTGTCATGTGTCACAAAACTTGCATGCAAAAACATACACCAGCACATGTTCAAGCAGCATCAGCTTCCCTTAAAATGACTTTCCTTAAATGACTGGGACTGAATTTAGGTTTCTAAACTCATCCTTGCATCATATTCATTACAACTAAATGAATGAACCAGATTCAGCAGTAAAGTTAAGAATTACTTTCTTTCTCTCCAAAATGTTGCAGAAGCGTCAAGGTTGGAAGAGGCATTCAAGACCATTATCATACTGTCAGCCAAGCACCAGCATAATCACCGCTAAACCACATATAACCCCGAATGCTCTCTTCATTTATTCTCTCTCTCCACAACTCCTCCAGCCACTGGCAAGAATATAAGCAGTCATTCTCTCTTCTTGAACAAGAGAAGACCCGAATGTGACCCCTAAGTCTGAAATCCTATTCAAGCCCCTTCACCAACAGGTTCACATCATACTTTCAAAACCTAGGCAGATGCTTAAAGAGTTGAATTAGGGTTGAAGACCTAGTATCCCATTTGCTCAACTCATAATGTCCTAGTAGTTCCTACCACTGCTTCCAAACACAGCATCAGTGAAGTGGGACAGGACTGTGAAAGAGAGTCATTATAAACATGTGGTATTTAGGAAACTGATCCTATCAAACCTCATTCAATAACCCCTCAGCTCAAGAGATACCTGGAACCAATGAACAGAAGAAAATGAGCTCCTCTTCTGCTCTGATCCCAGTTTTACTCTGCAGAAGCCATCTGACCTGAGTTAGCATTTGCTTGTGAAGACCTTCTTTAAAAGGTTCATTTTTCTCTCTGCTTGTGTGCAAGGCCATACGCAGAATTGTAATATCACCAAAATGTAAGCACATCTAAAGTGAATTTCATCATGATTTTTTTTTCTCCTATTATAAAGAGAAGATTGACTTCTTTGAAATGAGAAAAAAACCACACTATATTGTAAACATGAACTGCAAAGAAGCATCACCAGAATGGTACTGTTGTGCCATTTAGAACATCAGCAAATTAAAAATCTTCCACAGAGTAATTGCATTAGTAAAGAAACTGTGTAATGCTTTGCCTGGAAATTACATCCTCTTGCAACTTCACACATTAACCAAGGGAAGATAAATGATTCTTGGTCTAGTTTCTGGTGGCAAATGGGGGAGGTCACATGGTGTGGGCTTGTTTTGTTTTGAAATTGTTCTTGTTATCTTATGTTTATCCAGTTGTTTTCAATGTTAAGTTTTAAATCTCTTTTTGTTAAAATAAAAGGGTGAAATGTTGGGGTTCTCCCCGCTGGTGTGGGGTCTGGGGGGAAGGGGGACCCTGGGGTGGAGGCACAGGGTTTCCCTGCCCCTGCTCAGCCTCGTTCCCATGGGTTGGTTTGTGTTCCCTGCGCGGGCAGAAGGACCCTCGGGTGCCGTGACTGGAACAGTTCCTGGGCAGAGCCCCGGCCATGCGGCTGGAGAAATAAACATCCCTGAAACATCTATCAAGAATCGGTCCTTATTTCTTTTCCACGGGCCTCACTGTCTTATACATGTTGCAGTAATCCCCGCTGCAACAACATGGGAGCAAAAAAAAAAGTGTTGATTACATAATTTGAAAGATAAAAGGTAGAAAAACAAGACAACAAGAAACAAACCTGAAGCATCTCATCACATATGTAAAACTAGTAACTCTTGATCAACTTGAATTCATTCTAATTACCTACTGCAGTGCAACTTTAGCATATTTTAAATGACATGCTGGTTAAAGAAATTCCTGTGGGAGGTAATCCCTTCTCTGTGACCACAGAATATTTTACTAGGAGATGTTAGTAATGTTCTTCATTAATGGCAATGGCTACAATACAGCGAAGGAAAGGAATTACATATGAGTTATCACATTCTATGCATTCCTACGCAAGTGTGGGAATAGCCAGATGTGCCCTGGAAGAGGTAAACTGCACTTGCTGTGACAAAGGGACCTTCTGAGCATAGGAGGACTGAAGCACTACAAAGAAGCAACCAGTAACAGCATGTCTGTGGTTGTAAAGATAAGGCAGAGGCATCTGTACTCTGGTTTAACTTCCACGCACGCATGTTTGGCACAAACACCTGCTAGCCAACAACAATGCATTTTTACTTTTCATAATACCTATGCCAGTAAATGTAATTATTCAAATGCCTGCAGGAAGCAAATGCCCAGCAGGCACACGCATGTTCCAATGTAATTCTCTAGCAAGTTTTGAAAAGCAGCCAAAGGATCACAAAGAAGTCTGACTTTGTAAACAACTTTCTAAACCTTCTAATACATAAATAGTTCCACTCGCCTCTACTCGTGAATATTTTCACAAGGCATTCTCTGAAGTAGATGAATTGTAGAGTACATCTTTCATTTTTCTCGATCTCTCCAGATCTACAGAGCTCTTTGAGCTCTCTCAGACAGTACTAGTTCTGTATCTCACTGTTGTGGGTTTGGGTTTTTTAAACAGAAAATGTTTAACAGTCTGTTTTTAACTTGAGTCTGGTTTTAACTTGATGGCTGTGACGGAATTTTATTTTATTTGTATTCTTGGATACCCAAAGTGCCCAAGCCAGTTTCACATGGATAAAACTTGAAATTCCCAATTTGCAGAGTCCTATGATGTTCATCTGTGATGATTGACTGGATGGCTGCCTGTAAACTCTTGTCATAAGTTTTCATTCCACACATATAAAAATGATAGGAACATGAGATGGACTTCAGACTGTCTCTGCAACGGACCTAAACCAATCTGTAATAATTTGAGAATATGGTAGACTCTTACTCTCCTACCAAAGTACCAGATGTAGCATGATGGACTGATAGAGTTATTATTATATATATCCACTTCAAAATATTATTTATATCTGTTGCCAAAACTGGTGCCAAACTTTGAAACAGGATGGACAGTTAAATACTAGACGTACTTTAATTCTAGCTATTACCTTCACTTTGTTCAACAGATGGTATTACAACATTTTAAAATTCAGTTGTACTGGCTATTCCTTCCTGATGTATACCTTAAAACACAGAAAAATTCATTATCTGGTCATTCAAAGCAGTAATATTGAGTGCACCTTCAGAAAATCTGCAGACGATAGCAACCTGAGCAGTGAGGTTGACACACCTGAGGGATGGGTCATCATCCAGAGGGACCTGGACAAGCTTGAGGACTGGGCACATGGAAACCTGATGAGGTCCTGCACCTGAACCTGGACAGCTCCTGGCATTCATACAGGCTGGAGATGAACAGATTCAGAGCAGCCCTGCTGAGAAGGACTTGGGGGTGCTGGTGGATGAGAGGCTGAACATGAGCCAGCAATGTGCCCTTGCATCCTGGGCTACATCACAAGCAATGTGGCCAACAGGGAGAGGGAGGGGATTCTGCCCCTCCACTCTGGTGAGACCTCACCTGGGGTGCTGCATCCAGCTCTGGGGTCTTCAGCACAGGAAAGACATGGACCTATTAAAGCAGGTCTAGAGGAGGGCCACTAAGATGATCAGAGGGCTGGAGCACCTCTCCTACAAAGACAGGCTGACAGAGTTGGGGTTGTTCAGCTCAGAGAAAGAAGACTCTGGAGAAACCTCAGTGTAGCCTTTTAGTAATGAAAACGGAGATTATAAGAAAGATGGGGACAGACTTTTTAGTAGGGTCTGTTGCAACAGGAAAAGCGGGTAGTTGTTGGGGAGGATGAAAGTTTGGTAAGGTATGTAGGCTTGGCAGAAAGGTCTGTGAATGTAGAAGCTGGGGATGAGGTAGAAACAAAAGCAAGTTTTGATATAGAATAAAGGATATTTTGCTGAAACAGTGATCGCTGAGTAACTGAGAAGGCAAAGGTTGGAGATGAGTTTGAAGAAGATTTTTAGGAGCAGGACAAAGGTATGTGATTACAAACAAAGACATGTTTTTCACCAAATAAATAAGTCTCAAGAAGAGCATAAGTCAATAGAAAAACATGTCTTTACCAAAAAGACATGGCAGGCAAACAAGAAATGTTGATGTAGTAAGAAGAAGAAAGGTCTAAGAATTTTCCACTGTAGGCTTAAATTGTAACTTACTTACTCTTGTGATTGGATAATAATGACTATAATATGGTGATGGTAGTAGCTATGATAGGCTATAGGCAAATGTAAAGGTATTGTGTATGGTGCTTATTGGTTGTTATGTGTTAAGATACTCTGCAAAGAAAAGTATAGAATGCTTTGTAACTTGAACAGAAAGTGGCTTCAGGTATGCCTACAGCTGGAGCTGGCAGCTGTAGGGCTGGCTCTGGATATCCACTCCCTGAAATGCTGTAACTTCGCCGATGCAATAAACAGCTTTCAAGAGAGCTGCCTGAAGTCCAGACATCCTTCGTGAAACTTTCTCCTATAGGTAGTGGTTTTGGAGCAAGAGAGGGTAGATTTAGACTTGGTGTAAAAAACTTTCTACAGCAAAGGTGGTGAGAAAAGGCTGCCCAGATAGGTGGTAAGTGCCCCATCCCTGAAAACATTCAAGGCCAGGTTGGATGGGACTCTGAGCAATCTCATTGAGTTGAAGATGACCCTGCTCACTGCAGGGGGTTGGACTAGATTACCTTTAAGGTCCCTTCCAAACTAAGCTATTCTATGACTGTGTATACTCTACTGTCTTGGATGGTATTACCATACATCCTTGTGGTAGAACCTCCATATGTGTATCTTCATCTCCCACAGGTACAGCCAGCAGCAGCTCAGACTGTCAGAAATTATTGCAGTGCCCTTAGTGATCCAGTTCCTCCTATGAATATCCTATAAAACTGTTTTCCTTTTGATCAAACATTTTTTTGAGGGACCAGGGGAGCTGGTGAGGCTTGAAGAAGTTGATTAAATCCATCTCACTACAAACTGATGCCTTGCTATACATGTGAAATTGGACTTTGTTGGTTTTGATAGGAATTTTCTGCAGATCCTAAAAAGCTGATGAATAGAAAAGCCCATCTCTTTCACATTTGTTCTTTTCTACATCATTATTTTCATAGACTGGACAACTTTTTTCCTGCTTAACTTAGACTCATTAAAAAATTGTTCCTGTGGCATCACTATGTATATGCTACCACGCAGCACCTCTGCTCAGAGTCAAAGGTGAGAATTCAGTCATCCCTTGTTATTCCTCATGTACATATATGACTGCAAAGAAACAACGGGAAAGCCAGATTTGCAGATGATTGCACAACAGCTATCTCTGCTATGCTTGATCTCTAGCCTACAGGAAACAACAGAAACTTTCTCATTAGTGAGGTTTAGATCTCTTCCACAGTAACCTAAGTACAGGTTCTACCACATGCATGTATCCTGCATCAGGATTCCGATAGCTGAGCTTCTCCTTTTCAATTAATCTCCTGTTTCCTAGGAGTTCAATGTTTTATATTGAAAATTAACTTGTTTTCTAGGAAATAAGCAACACTGTCTTTAGGAAAACTTGGGTAGGACTCATATTATTTGATGCAAATGTCTTCACTCTGTATCTGAACTAGTGACAGTTGGCTTCCTTCACAGACAATGTAACACAGAACCAAAAAAACCACTTCTATGGTAAGATCTACCTGACCTACATAGACATTTAATTTTGGATAGCAGGAAATATAAGAAAAGCATTTTTCTCTCAACTGAGTATCAAGACATCCTGGCATGAATGGGCCTGATATAGATTATCTACCCTGTAGACATCTGCCCTTGACCAGATGATCCCACCCCCAGGTGGCCCAAATTGGACACAGCAGACAAACAACTTTACTCATCATTTTTACATAATGACTGTGGTTACACAAAACTGAAATAGTACACAGAATCTGTGGAATAAAAAATCTAGTGTTTACTGCTGTAACATGAAATCAGTGGCTTAACAATCTAAACAGAGACAGCTTATCAAGCCCTTACCTTTGGGGATAGTAATCTGACAGCCCAAGTCACAGTCCTGCTGCAACTGATAAAAAGCCACTTCCTGCAGCCGAGCACGCTCCAGCTCTGAGAGGCTTTGAACAGGAACTGACTTCAGCCGAACACTGCGCCCTGACATGCTGTTCCAAGTGAAATCACCCTACAGGAAATCAAATGGAAAAATATGAAGCATCGTATTAATGCACATGCACAGTTTAATAAACAGAACCATCTCTTTTACTGCTAGAAAAAACAACACAGGTTCTTCTTACCAAAAGGCCATTTTCTTGGACATCTCTAACCTTTCAAATATCTTTATTTTCCCTAGAGCAGCATTCCTTAAAAGGGATACAGACACGCAAAACAAGAAGTCAGTTCTGTTTGAAGTAATTTAATCAAGTACTGTTGCAAAAATACTAGGATTCCAGTAACAAAAAACACAGAGCAGGGAAGGGGGGGGAAAAAAAAGGCACCCTTGTCTGCTTTTCCCAGTCTGCTTTCTCTGTACAGTACTTGATCATCACTTACTTCTTTTCTGACACCATCATTCAGAGCAGCAGACCTCCAAAGTCCATGGACAACATCCATCTTACCTCCCACATCTTGCTAATGAGACTCCACCAGACTTAGAGAGTGCACTGGCAGAGTCCCTTTTCCGACACATCCCATCTCCTCCTTGTGATGATGTTGGGTTTAGAATACAATCGAGTAAAGAACAAGCTATTCCATGTTTTTGAAGAGCCGGAACAACAACATATTTGTTAATGTTTGTAGAGGAAAACAGCATGAGATATGCTACATCTCTGTAAGGTACCAATTATGCTTGGAAAGGAAACTGAAAGCTGTAGCTGTTGTATCCCCCACCTGTGAGAACCTATACAAAAACCCATTCTCCTAGTATTTAGCTTGGGCCAGAGAAGTAATCATCACTCAAAGAGAAGAGCGAGCACAAAGACAAGCTTAAAGCCAGACAATTAACTTAAAGCAAGACTTTCAGAATTCATCAAAGCATCATCAAAGAGCACAGATTAGTCCTACAGGGAGAGAAAGAATAACTTGTTTTTCATTCTAACCATGTTAAAAAATAAACATCAATCTTGTCAGTAAGCACAATATGATGCAGCTGTAGATAATGAAAAAACTCTGATGTACATCAGCTGGGCTGTAAGACAAACCCACCAACCTGCCTTTCATCACAGCATGGCAGACTTACAATTAACAAACTTCACTCTCATTTTCAGTTTAAATTTCCATATCTGTACCTTCACTGCATACTAATTTTTTTCACACTAAACTTATAATTCATCTGCACATCCATCTGCAGTCAAAGGATGTCCACTGACTTTAAAAATTGTCTGAAGCTCCTTAATATGAAAATCAGTAAAATTTGACTTTACTTAGCATCCTGTTGTATGTAAACATCTTTGTGCATGTTTCCATATATTTTGCCTGTATATGTGCATGTATATTTATATGTGTACATACAACCTGTACATACATTTGTATATGAACATATATATGCACACCTATGACTGCGTGAGTGTATTCACAGATGTATGAAACAAAAACCATTTAAAAATGTGCAGCACCATTTAGCAATACAGATTAAAGGAATCACACAATTAACATTGTTTCTTGTGATTCATGAAGTATGTTTGAATTCAGCAAGGATTTTTTTTTTTTTTTGCCAGAGTAGTTTTGCAAGTCATTAGGCAACCATAATAGGTAAAGGCATTACCTCAGTGTGAACAACTGCACCTCTATATACTTAATGCATGTTCTGTGATCTATGTCTTTATATTATTTATATGCACATGGGTCACACATGCAAAACTTCTGTGTTAGCCCAGTATTTCACTACTGGAATTTGTTACTTCATTTTTTTGCCTCTTCACCTCTTCTTGCTCTTCTAGTACCTTACTGTAGACTAATCAGATTTAGTGATCTCAAACTAAAGGTTTGCACCGTGTCACAAGCCAAGCTGAGCAGCTTAACTCCAGCAAAACCAAACCAGCAAGCGTCACATAAACCTTATTTGCAAAACTGCAAGTAAACATTTACATTTTTTAAAAAGCTGTTGTCATTTACAGATAAAAGTGATCAAGAACAGCATCCACAACCAGATAATGTATACTACAAAATTAATTCCTTTCCAACCCTGACAATGCAAAAGAAACTTTACAAGCACAGAAGTATGCAATTCAATCCTTGTGAACATATAATATATAAAGTATTCTACAGTCAAAATGGTACATACAGAGAAATATATGTCTTTATGGTGGAGTTTAGGGGTCTTTTATCTTGGTTATTTCTCCAACATGAGCATTTGCATAAACAAAAATATCACTGATATGTCTACCATAAAAAATTTCAAATCCAAACCCTTAGTATTAAAACATGAATGGGAAGCAAAAATTACACCCCTTAGAAAATGTTAAGGTAATAGAATACATGTGCTGTTTCCTGTAGATCACAAAAACCAAGGGCAGCAAGGGACTTTCAGGAATTACCAAAAAAATTAGGCAAAAGTTCCTTAACTGCATTCTGCATGAACACATAAATTATTCCTCTTTTTTTCAGATAGATTAGCCCTTGGCAATTTTTAACTCTGGTGGTAACTCCTCACCCTCAGCCTTATCTTTGAGGTGGCTCTCTAATAGTGAGCAGTGAGCTGTTGTACTGCAAAGCCCAGTGCCAGCATCAGCCCTGCTAGAGCAGGTGACCTCTGAGACAGGGCTTGCAAGATGTGGTACAGCCCTGCACAAAGGTTCTGCTCTGGGGACTCCAGCAAACCCCCTTGCACAGAGCAGGGCTGCTTTATATGAGCAGATCACTCAACTCAGCACTACCCAGGCAAATCTGACTTTAATATGGGCATATCCCACCCTTCCACCCATGCAAGTGGTAGGATCACAATCCCTGAAGGTATTTAAAAGATAGGTAGAGGTGGCCCTTAGGGATATGGTTTAGTGGTGGACTAGGCAGTGCTGGGTTAATGGTTGGACTTGATGATCTTAGTCTTTTCCAAGCTAAATGATTCTAGGTTTTTTTTTGTCATAGGAGTTCAAGGATTTAAAGCCAACACAAAGGTGAAAGCACCAAACAAGACTATGAGGCCTGTTCCTTTCAACCCGGTTTTAATTCTGCCCGTTTTCAAGCTCCCCATACGTTCCTGGTGCTCACTGTCCAGCTAAAAACAGTCATTTGCAACACCTGCACCCTGCAATGCCACAACACGTTGCTGAGCATCGATAAAGAATGTGGAATCACTCTGCTCATTTGCTGTGCACTAAAGAAGAAATTCCTTTTCAACACTTGATGGGTTTGATAAAATCTCTGCTAGGTCACATTAACATAGGTTTTTATTATGCTAATGGAACACATGACTAATAAACTAAAATATTTTTGGAAAATCATGTGGTAGGTAGGGCCAATGAAATCTCCTAATCTTTAAAGGCTCAAGAAATGTTTCCCTGAAAAAGTCTGTTTCCTTTTGCAACTATATATCACTGTCTTCTATGAGTCAAAACACAGTATTTAAGAATTTAATCTATTTAAATACTCCTATGCTTTACATAATACAAGGTAAATTAAAGGCCTCATCTTCCTCCCAAAGCACTGCACAGTTATACAAACAGCCTGTAAATTATTGCAAAATAATCCAGGCTTGGGAGAGGTCCAGAAAAGTCAAGGTCCTTTGAAGAATGGGTGCTGGTGTAATTGCATCTGCCTAAAGCTATTCTGCACTCTGTGGGGCAACCGAAAGAGGATAAGGGCAGCACAGACATGAAGAATATTTTCTGTTTCTCTCTTCATATGAGAGGCAACACTTCACCAGCATAATTCAGCATCAGCCTGACACAGCTGGAAGCTTAAAAGGAGCAGAAGATCTTTAAGCAACAATTAAGAATGACTTGGTTTTTGAAGTTCACGCCCATATGTGCTCAGACGTAGTACACAGGTTGCTCTCTATTATTTACATTATAGGACTGTAGGTCTGAATATGATCTGCAAAAGATTCCATCACCAAGAAAATAAAAGGCAACTCACAAACAGAAGAGTACAAACAGAAATACTGTTCTGGGATAAAGTGATGAGCCTGACAGGACATAAACTGCTAACCTCAAAGCTGCTTTCATCAATGAATTTTATGAAACCATAATCTAGACTAAAAGTTTTCTCTGGCTTCTTCCACCAACTGGTCATGTATTTTTCCTTTCAAGTCTGCAACTTCAGCTGCATTTTCTCTCTGGCACTCCCATTAATATTTCACATCTTTCCTCCACTCAACCGAGCAGTTCACTTATGAGGTAACTGCCTAGAATACCAGAGCAGATGACTCAGCAAAGGAGATGACTGAAAAACTGCATCTTTTGCCTCTGAAGAATCTGAATCTGTCCATTTTCCCTGTACTTCTTGTCCACAGTCATAAGCACATTTTTAATAGGAGACAGACTGCAGCTTTACTGATATTCTTTCAAGCATTTTTCTAATAGGTTGGATGTTTGGTGGCTCCAAAATAAACATTAAGTGGTACATCCTGACTTAAGTAACACTGTGCACTTAAATTACTGTTAAGCAGGCCTAAGCTATTCTTGTGTGCCTAGCCTCCTTCTCCTGAGCCTCTGATGGGCAATCTTTCAGAAGTCTTTTAGAAAAGTCTAATTCTCCTGTCTTTTGTGCAATACAGAAACCAGTTGACAACTGCATGGAATGCTGAATGTAGATGCAAATCTATGGGCAATGATCAACTTCGATTTCTGTGGAGTTTCAAGCCTCAATGAGTTACGTGGATGGTGCACAAATTGGGAAATAAGAGCCTCAAATATCACAGTTTTAGAAAACAAGCATTTTAATCCAATATGGAGGGTGCAATTTTTGTCTTATGCTTTATTGCCATTGTTAATGATTTTACTCTGTACTCTTTTAGGTGAATGCCATTATCAGATTAGCTGTCTACTTTTCATTAGTCTTCTGCTCAAACCCATTTGAAATCACTAAGATCTAAACCAATTATGTCTACTTGTTTTTCTTTTATCCTAGAAACTCTTAGCTACGCACTTGTATTTAGATGGGTGTCCACTGTAAAAGAACTCCGTGGTTTTGCACAAAAAGATTATATTGCAAATAACATGGCAAATATAGCATTAGTGTGTCTTAATTCTGTTTGCTTAATTACTTCTTTAAGCTTCATGAAACCACATATCATTGCCACTTAACAACCTTTCTCTTCCCCATGTCATTTATTTCACCCCTCTCTACAATTATTTCCAGACTCCTCAGGCAGAAACTCTCACAATCTGGCTGTTGGTACAGATAGTCCCTCTCTTCTTCATTTCCCCGGTGTTGCTGTTAGTAAGAACCAAAACCAGTTCTGAAGAAAAAGTCAATCACTTCAGTACAGCTACATACTCTGGCCTATTGAATCAATGTACAGAATACTGTTCCTGGACAGGATGAGAATTAAAGAGAAGTGGAAAAACTAATTTAAGTAGCATTTTAAGCATTATGTGCAGTTAAGGACTGCATGGAAATTGCTTTACTAGTGCCATCCTAGATAACCACCTGCAAATTAATGAAGAGTTAAAAAGCAATAGATGGTACAAGTGTGCTACAGCCCGCCTCTCTCTGCCACCCTCATTTCAGATGCTCTTCCATAGCCAGCTCAGCATATTACAAGCAGCACACTGGTTTCCAGCTGGCATTACAAACTACTGCATCCTAGTAGATGGGATCACAGAGCTGCTCCTAAGGGTCTGATAGTATTGCAAAAGAATTCTTTCAGATGAATGAAATGCCACCTCAACACTATACAAAGAAGCACAAGACTTGCTGTGTGACATCAAAGCATTCAGAGGAAGATATCTGAACATGGATGCACAAAGCATGGGGCCCCAACAATTAATCTTCATTAAGAAAGACTGACTTCACTAAGGTTGTTATCTAGGGTGACATCCTGTTCCCCTTGACGTCAGTGGCAAAATTATTAATGTAATGTCTCCACTAGGAAGAGAGTAAGTACAGTCCAGATGATTCTGTGTTACAGCTTGAAGCCTTGCACTAAATTTGCCTTATCTCATGCTGTATTGTATTAAGTGTATTTTTTTCAGAAAGATCACATTTTACGAAACACTGGTTTAGATATCAAAACTACTTAACGGCAATTAACACAACCACTGCATTGCCAAAGACAGACACTTCCTCACATCCTGTCTCATTCCCAAGGGTGGAAATCCATGTATTCAGTACTGCAAGGCAACCCCTGGGGCAACACTGGAAAGCTGGTACTCCACTCAGGAGACACAGAATTCACACCCACAACAGAAATACTTCATCTAGCAAGAAGGCATGAACCCATGCCCAGGTAAAGATACACATTTCAGACTATTACAGTGGTGATTTGCATTTATCAGAGTAAAAACTAACTTTAGTCTAAGGATAAACAGAGAGCAGAAAAATGAGCATGCTTTCACAGCAGTATAAAAATTGTTAAAGGGAAAAATATTTCCAGATAAATCTTTCCAAGTTTTCTAAATGCCTCAGGATACTATTTCATGTTTAGAGTATTTATAAAGCATTCTCTTACAAAAACCTGATGCATAATGGATAAATATATTTAATTCCTTCTCTGACATTAATAAACCTGAATGATGTACAAAGGTATTGCACAGCAGAATATTCATCCCTAACATATGCACTCTGTACTGAACTCTTTCAATAGATCCAGAAAACCAACCTCCAGAGGTTAGAAAGCTCCACTAAAATGCATCAAAATACATGGTCAGATTTTTTTTGATTTCTTACTTCAGCAGATATCAATATTTCTTAAGGGATTTATCAAGAACCACAATTAAAGCCAGGAGGGGCCAAATCCCTTTTTGGAGGTGTCACAACAGAGACAGAACACCTTAAAAAGCCCAGATCCAACTTTAGAATTACAGCTGAAATTTTGTCAGTCTTCACATAAACAGATTTTTGAGTATTTTCATGTATAAGAGAGAATGATGCCATACTGCAATACTCTGAATTTTGCTACAGGTTAAGGGTACAAGCAGTGCTGTCACAACCATGACCGCATGAAGTAACAACCTGAAAAAACTGCAGTAATGAAACCATCTGAGAGCACAGTAATGGGCTACAAAAGTTTCATCAATCTCAACACAAAAAATCTGGGATAACCTGGCTTCATTAAGAGGAGAATTATTTTCCCTTCCATTGCTTCATTTACTGTACATTTTGAGAGGCTTGTACTATGTTTTTCTTAAGTGTTAAAACTTGTTCCTGCTTCATTAGGAATAACATGAACTCCGCAAGCTAATGGCAGCTGAACCAAAATCCAATACAATAGCTGCACAAGTATTATTTTTAGTGGCAAAGCTGCCTTAAATAGACCCCACTCCAAATACCAATGGAGAACACAAATGTGCTGCCAACAGCTCTCGGTGTTCAGCTGCTTGTGAAGGTGAACAAGGAACCACAGCCCATGATACAGTGAAGACTGGCACGTACTCTTTGAGTTTTCCTGTGCCACAGGTCAGGGAAAAGGGGGGCTCCGTCCTGAGGACAACTTTCACTCAATACTGTAGGTTACAGTAATCCATTCATGCCCTGAGTGCCATCTATTCAAGCTATGTCCCTACTAAATGTAAAGCTTCCAGTGAGATTCTGATTATGAAATAGTGCTCTTTCTCCTAAGCCTAATGAGATTAATGCTAAGCAAACACAACCGTAAGGCTGAAACTGTATGTGAACTGTATTTAAACAATTGGAATGAAAAAAAATATTGTCATATGTCCTATCTGGATATATGATCCTGAAGTAGTACAAAATATCCTGCTGAAACAATAAGGATCTCTGCTAGCCCAGCACAAAAGTTAAACATTTCTGCACCCAATTAGAAGTATCAATGTGACCACAGCCAATGCAGTGAACATTTAGGAGTGGCATCTATTTCTATTATGTTCCATATAAAAGAAAAAATTGCACATTTTAGAGAGAAGAAAATTACCTACTGTTTGAAAGAGAGAATGCATGTGAAAGAGTACACATTGTCATTTCCAAGCCTGCAAAAATTGTATCTGCCTAAGTATTGTACACAAAGCTAAAAATACGTATTTGAGTACTTTAGTTTACTTCCTGGATTTTGAGATTTTAAGATTCATGCAGATTACATGATCTGACAAGGATACTGTCAGAATCTCATAATGAAGTTAAAATCAAATAATTCCGTAACTGCGAGAACTAAGATTTGACTAATAGTAAAGTCTTTAACTCAATACAAAACCCTATTCTTATTGTTTCAAGTGGTTCACACCAGTATTTTCTATAAACTCATACAACTGACAGAAAAAAAAATGAGGTCTGTTGCACACAAGAAAACCGTCATCTGACTACCTATATACCAGATCTGGCTGGAAAACAATTCTAGGGTGTTATTTTCTTCTTTTGGGGAAAGAGTGAGGCTGGGTGTGATTTATTTGATAGGTACAAAATGCAAGACATGTCTAAACATTTACATTTGGAAGGAGAGTGGGAGCTCTCAGTTACTCAGCTAAGACACAAGGGACTTGGGAAGAAGTCTGTACTACCTGACCTGGAGTGAGAGTTTGAACTAGGCTTTCACACAATCACAGAATCATTAAGGTTGGAAAAGGCCTCCAAGATCATCATGTCCAACCTTCGACTGGACACCACCATGTAAACTAAATCACAAGCACTATGTGCCATGCCCAGTCATTTCTTGAACAACTTCAAGGGACGGTGACTCCACCACCTCCCTGGGCAGCATATTCCAATGCTTAACAATCCTCTCAGTGATAAAATTTCTCAGTATATCCAACCTGAACCTGCCAAGGCACAGCTTGAGGGTATGTCCTCTCCTATTGCTGGTTGCCTGGTAGAAGAGACCAACCTTCAGCTCGCTACAGCCTCCTTTCAGGTGGTTATAGACAGCAAGAAGATCCCCCTTGACCGTCCCCTTCTCAAGGCTAAACAACCCCAGCTCCCTCAGCCATTCCTCACAGGACCTGTGCTCCAGGCCCTTCCTCAGCTCCACTGTCTTTCTCTGCACATGCTTCAGTATTTCAATGTCTTTATTGTGGTGAGGGGTCCAGAACTGGACACAGGACTTGAGGTATGACCTCACCAGTGCCTAGTTCAGGGGAAGAATCACTTCCCTTGACCTATTGGCCACACTATTTCTGGTACAGGCCAGGATGCCATTGGCCTTCTTGGCCCCCTGGGCACTGCTGGCCTTGTGTTCAGCCACTGTCAACCAGCACCCCCAGGTCCTCTTCCACCAGGCCACTTTCCAGCCGCTCTTCCCCCAGACTGGAGAGATGCATGGGGTTGTTGCGGCCAAAGTGCAGGACCTAGAACTTGGTCTTATTGAACCTCATGTTGTTGGGCTTGGCCCATGGATCCAGGTTTACCCCATCCCAGACAAACGCCCTAATCAGGAGGCAATTGCCTGTTGGGGCCCTCCCCCTGCCATGTAGCCCTGGCAGAGGGGCCCTGAGGGCACAGACACGGGGTTTCCCTGCCCCTGGTCAGCCTCATTCCCCATTGGTTGTTTTGTGTTCCCCTGCCCAGCAAGGACCCTCGGGTCCCGTGATTGCCGCAGTTCCTCAGCAGATCCCGGCCATGTGGCTAGAGAAATAAACATCTCTGAAACATCTAGCAAGAATCTGTCCATGTATATTTCTTTTCCACAGGCCTCGTTGTCTGATACGCGTGTTGCAATTGCCTACCCCAACATGTCCACACCTACTACGCTGAACCTCAGTAGAGATCAACAGCTCCCTCCAGAGCCATCTGCAAACTCATTACATGAATGGCTACTCTCAGAGCTGACTTGGACACCTCTAACAGTGACTACCCACCGACTCTGTACTGTGACCATATGTGCTTCCTCATGCACATTCTCTTTTTCATAACCTGGCTGAGATAAAGGCTGAAAAAAGGTTGTAGGAGCCATTTTTTTTATTTAAGGAAGTTTTCTTTGAGTCATGAGTTTATATCACCAGACAGCAGTGCTGCAGTAAGTGACACAAGAGTTCTAGAAGGCAGGGACAGGCACATTTCAAACATGCAACAAGTAACCAATTAGCTTTTAAAGAACAGGAGTTTTCACTTCTTTTGCTACATAATCATCCTACACTTCAATTTTATCACTCTCACACACTATGTTCACATGTGCAAACGCTACCCTGTGCTACACACTGGTGTCATGCAGCCTGGGACAAGTCTGTACCACTGAGTGGGTTACAGTGCTCTGCCAATGTCCTCTGGTTTATTGGGACTGTGCTTCTTGCTTTGTTTGTTGGGGTTTTTATAAGATCTGGCATATCAAATTCCACCCACACTAGCATCTGTTTTGATGAATCTGTCTTTTTCCCAAAGACCCTGCAAAGACAATTCTCTCTGGAAAAGTTCAGAAAATACACAAAGTCTAATAACAAGGAAAAATATTGCGAGTACAAAGAGGTGGCTTTGCACTCCTTAGTAACATGAATACTTTTCATCCACGCAATTACTTTTCCTCTTCTTTCTATGCAATGAAACACAATGTGATCCCTTTTTGCAAAGCACAGCACAGGACGTTACTTTAGCTTATTGCAAACCACTATTTTGGCATTTCTGAAAAAAAAATTACCATTTGCATACATGAGTCTGCTGATTTGCCATTAAGTTCAATATCAAACAGTTTAAATGTTTTTGAAAAACCACCTCAACTATACTAGAACTATACAAATGCTCTGAATGGGTATATAGCTATAGGTCAGACTGATGGATCTTTGTACATACCTGGAAAGATCACTAAAGAGCACCTTGAAGCTCATCATTAACATGGAGGCTTGTTAAAAATGTGACTTTTAAAGTAAGAAATGTAAAATGGATCCACACAAATAAAAACACTCTGCTTCAACATCAATTTTCAGGAAAAAGGTATATTTTTCTAAACTGCCCTCCAAACTGAAGGACCCCAAGTTCAAGTTTTGTGCCCACCAGACATTCCACCACTTCTTTCTTTGTTTTTAAACAGCACATTTACTTTGGACAGAAAAGGGGAGAATAGCCATAAAGTTCCCACTGTTATGAAAAACAGAAACAATTGCTAGAGTTACAAGCACCTCACAGACCGAGCCAGAAGATGAACAGCTCTGGGTCTCTATTCTCCTGTATGCAGTTAACTCGAATTTAAAAATGCAACAGTAACAGTCATGGCCATAAAACCTGATGCTTACAGAAACTGTTGTTTGCCAAAACCAATCTATTCAGCAGCAGCTGTCATGCCATCAGCTTTCAAAACCTCTTTACCCTCAACATATTTTGCTCACAACTGCCTGAGTTACGTGCCCTTCATACACAGAGCACACAAAAAAGGATAAACCTGTCACCACAAACTTCAAAGCAAACCACCTGACAAAGCCGCTCAAATTCAAATCAGCCTAATTACACACTTTGGTTTCCAAACATTAATGTCACTTCTCTATTCCATAGTTTCATTACTCTCAGTCTTTGTGAAAAGAGGCACGGTCATGAAACTGATCAGGAAACAAACACTATTTGAAGCTCTTAGATTGTTGATAGATTTCCAGAGCCTGATGGTTGGTAGTGTCAGCTTTTTTTCCCACTGAATGAAAGCTGTTCACTTCCCTTCAAACCCATCTAAAACCCAAAAACATTAAACCTGATGTCACCATGAACACCACATTCTGACAATGTTCTCCATCACACTTACCTCTATCCTATGACATACAAGGTTATTCAGTTTCCTTACCCATTTACTGAGCTCTCTTTTGTCTTCAGTGTTCTTTAGTACTTGATCAAACCAGGCTTGAATTAAGGACGCAGATCCAGATATGCTGTATCATAAAATAAATTAAGAATAATGCTGTTGATCTGAAGCTGTGTACGAAGCAGCTGAGAGTGAGCCCAGCTGGAGCAGTTGTGACTCCCAGGACACCTTTTGCTGCCAGACGTCATGAATCTTAAAGAGGAAAAATTATATTTTCCTCTTTCCACTTTGAAGCAAGCTGAGAGCCTGGCCCAAGGAAAAGCTCAGTCACACAGACAAGTTGTGACTGGGTTCCCTGCTTCTTACTCCAGAGATGTGCTGAGACAGTGCAAGGAGCTGTGAGAAAGGCGCAGATCTACCCCCAAAAATCCTTCAACCTGGGGCTGTGCAAGCTCAGAACCAACTGCAATTGCCCAAACTCTCCCACTAGCAAGAGCAGCCAAGAGTGTTGGACACAGCTGCTGTTGCACCTTAGAACACAGCAAGGAGCTCTCAGCAGCTTCTGTCTGACCTTCTCACATAGAGTTTTTTAAAAACACCTTTGAAAACTTACTCAGGTAGGCCAGCTATATTCATAACATAGTTTTGACAACAGCAACACAGAGACTGAGCATTTTACATAGTCTGCTAGGGAAAAAAAAGTCCTTTATAAAGGTGCTGCTTCATAAAGCATGTCTGTCATGTTCACAGTCCCCATACAGAATGCTGTCATCTATACTGCGTGGGCAGGGAGCGTAGGAAATCTGTGAGAAACAAACAGTGAATCACCAATTATTCTGATGGCAGCTCTGCCCTATGTGGCTTTTCACCAAGTCATTCTTCAGAGTGACAAGTTTGTTTGTTGGCCGGCATGACCAATGTTTTGTGCACAGAACCATGGGCTAGAGTTCACGGCAATGGCAAGGGAGATTATGTAATGTAACTTTTTGGATTTTTGTCTCCCAAATATCTACCCAGATGCTTTGTCCACCTCTAAATCATCACGCTGAAGAGCTGCCCACATGCCAGGGTATGAAAGCCCCACCTCAGAAATTCACACAGTCCCTCCTGGGTTGACACCTTGGCCATTAGCCTGGTTCCTGGTAGCACCAAACTCGGACATTAGATGTCCCTGATTTTGGAACCTTATGAAAGCCCAGGGAAATCAACGCAGAAGCCACAGCATTTTCAGTGCCTCTTAGATCCAACATCAAATCTTCAAATTATGCAGCTCCTCACCTCCATTTCCAGTCTCTTTCCATGGCACTGCCCAGGGCTGAGAGGTGCCAAGACCAGCTGGTGTGCTGCATACTAGGCATCACACCATACCACATTTCCCAGGCAAAAAACCCATCTTATCTGCAGAGAGAGCTGACTAACCCCAGCAAAGTACTGCCACTGACTGTCAAAATACTGCAGCCAAAGAACAGTGTCCTGCTAGTCCTCTTGTAAATATGCTGCACATTTGTAGTCCTTGCAATCTTTCTTCAAAAACTAAGTTTCTTTAGCCCACATATCCCTTGTGCCAATATTTTTTGAGCTTCCTTAATGAGCAAAACTCTGCTGTTTATGTAACTGGAAATGGGGTTGAGCTCCTTCTTGAGCCTGGCTCACTCAAACCATGTGATGAATGTCACTGCACCACCGAAAGCCCTTCAGGCTCATTAGAAAGAACCTGGGGTATAAAACCCCCTGCAGAACAGCTTCCAGGAGACACAGCAGAGCTATTGTGAATAAAAACATCCTGGATCTTTGCATTTCAATGAAAAGTAACTGAAAAACACTGATTAGTTTAGGGTTTCCTTCATTCTTTTTTTGAGCTCTACCATGGAGCCTGCGAGATAGACTGAGCATCCAGAGTCATACAAGGTTATATGCTTTAGGTTCAGCTGAAACAGCTCACTCAGAAGTAGAAATAAATAAGAGAAGTACAACAACCTCTATTAAATTTACACTTCATATGATCCTAAGACCTGTGAAAATAGAGAAGCAGTTCCAAGTTGCATATGCAAAAAAGGCACTTTAATTGTATCTCAGCTGCCTGGTCCAGTAACCACAAAACACCCATCTGCTCCAGAGACGCTCTGCTTGTGCCTCACAATCTCTAAAAAGCAGAAAGCAAACAAAAACCAAATAAATATATTTAACTTGGGGGTTTCTATCTCTTGATTCTAAGTGTTATCCATCACCAGAAACTGATGACTCCAGAAGAGATGATGTAAGTATTCTGACAAGTTATATTAGACTCTAATAAAAGCCCATACATTGAGACAGATGAGGAGAGAACGTGCAGATCATTCCTCTTTCCAGAAAAGGGAAACATCACAGGGAGCTGCAGAGACCGAAAGGCTGATGGAGAGTAGAAAGGCCATCCTGGAGGAACCAAAGCTGGGTCTGCTCTAACATGCTGATGCTGTAATCTCCAAGAAGAGTATGCTCTGTATTTTCTCGAAGACTTTTAAAAGCAGTCAAACACATTCAGAGTCATTGCAACATCCTGAAAATGCCACTTTACAGCTTTGCTTTTATAAAATCACAGAGCAGATTTTATCTTCATTGTAGCTCCAAAATCCAGGTGCAACAAGCAACATTCGATACAGCCTATGCCTCACCAGTCCTTGAACCACAAGGACAAACTCCCACCTTTGGAGGTGTTTAGATATCTGACCTGCAGAAAGCAGAGCCTCAACTGATATTTTGGAAAATGCTGCACTAGATTTTAGAAAAGAAGAGGGGGTGCAGGAATAGTCTTATCCCAGCATCAGAGGGAGCTGCTAGGGCCAGGGAGAAGCTCACAGCAGCTCCCGAAATGTGCAACAACAGCTCCAAGTGCTGTTTCAGGAACCAAACTCAAGGAGCACAGGCCCTACTCCCAAAGCATTTGAAAAGACATGTCTCCATCCACAGTCTCCAAAGGAAAGACAAACATAAACAAACTCAGAGGCAGACTGAAAACCTATTTTTAGATAAATGAAGAGCACGAAAGCTTTCCAATGTCCTCTCCTTACCCTCCTTCTATTTCTTGTTTTCCCCTCCCCTTATTCCCTGTATGCTTTGGCTGGTGACTGTCAGTGCTCTCTGCTCCTATTTAAAGTTTTTTGTGGCAATCTAGTAAGCATCCCCAAACCAATTTTAATATGTCTGTGTTAGGTGGCCATAACAGCTCCTCTTATTGACATTATTATTACATAATATTAGGTAATTAAAATATACATTAGTCAGCTCAAAGACCCACAAAAGCCTCTTCGAATTGTACCTTTCATTATTGATTGAGCAAAGTGTTTAGTGAAAAGAGGAACCAAGAGTGTGGACTTTAAGAGCTGGTATGAAGCTCTTGCAGAAAAAAGGCATGCAGACACAGGAAGTTAAAGAGCTTTCACTGCAGTACCCTTGTAAAACCAAAAACTGCCTGCCAGGTTGTTTCCTGCTGAATCTTACACTGTTGCTGTACAAAGAACTCCCCATCCCACAGACCCATAACTGTATATTGCTTTTGAACTTTTATCAAACCCTACTCACATCAAAATATCACAACGCTTCAGCTTACTACCAAAGATTTCCAGTAACATATGGGTCTAGAGAGCAGATTAATTTTGAGCTTTATGGGGTCTAAAGAGTTCTTATCTGCATTATGCCCTTTGATGAGCCAAATACATCTGATATAGCTCATTAAAATTATCTGATATAGCTTATTAATAATCACAAAGAATATTCAAGGGAAACTCAATCCAAATGCCTGTATTTTGAAATAAGAGGGATTATACACTTAAGTATCATTGCAATGCACTTCTAACAGGCTGTGGATGCAATTTAGTTGATTGCCTTAGACGTGCTCTTTGTTCTGCAGATCCCCAGGGATCTCCTACAGGAACTCCTGCACTAGGGGAGAGAGCCCACCTCATGCCAACCTCCTTCAGAAGTCACACTCATTTTAATATAATTACACATGTGTACTCACGTAAGTGTCCAGCTCTTCAGAGAAGTCACACTGCCTTAGTTACAGTATGACAATTTTCAATAGCTGAAGTTGTTGCTATTTGTTCAGAAACAGAGCATGACAGAAAAAAACAGATATAAATAAAACTCTTTAAGAGCTTTTACTCAGGTCTGAAGAATTCAACAGCTGCATCCCATTCAAAAAACAGAACAGAATAAATATCCTCAGCTACAAGAATGACTTTCCAGGGGCCAAGCTGAAAATTTGGTACATTTCTAAAAGAAGACATTGATTTTAAAGGCATTTGCAACACTTGCACATTTTGTGGGATTTTTACGAGTTAAAATATCTTTGCGGTATTTGGTATTTGCTTTAAAGCTTTATCTCCAGGAGGTATGTGAAAGTCTAGGCACATCCCATCATATGTATTCATGTAAGGAATACATAAAACTCCAGTTGTTGCAGAGAGAAACCTGCAGGTTTGGAAAACGACAACCTGAGAACATCGTACACAAGAGATGTTTTGGTAAAGATAGGTACACCTAGCCAATAATGCTTGCAGTGGAAAACTGAGGGAATAATAAAGAATGAAGCACTTGTTAAATGTGTAACTTTGTGTTTATTATTCCATAGAAGGCTACTTCCTTTACACTTCTCCATTCAAACCCTCCACCGAATAAGCACTAAACCTGCTTTTCCTTTCTGACTTTTCACACAGCACAGAATTAATGAAAGCGCATGTTACTGGTGTTACTAGTTTTATCATTATTATCCATAAATCATTCATTACAGAGTGAACTGGATCATCCTTCAGGAATCCCTGAAACACTGTGAAATTTCACCCTTTCCATTTGACAGAGAAATTAAAGCCAAAAATAACAAAAGTGCAGGCTAATTATGGATGTTTCAAATGCTGACACATCAGCTGTGGGGCAGACCAGACCTACAGTAGGACTATGTTCAAAATATTGCCATCTCTAACTAGACATTCTAAGCACCACTTCCAACCAGCAGTGAGAAACAGGAAGTTTTGGGGAAGCAATTAATTTCGTTTGGCTTGCAGAGATAAGGGCAAAACTCCAGAAATGCCTTTCTCCCCATTTCCTCCCATGAAGGGAGGGAGTGCAAAGTGGCCAGCTCAGAGGTATATGTTTACACTGTGGCTAAATAACAAACATGTAGTGAATGAATTGAATTCTGCCATTAAATACCATTTTCCCTGGCTGCTGAGCACCACTAAGTTTCCTCTGAGCTCTGACCTTTGCTAGTAAGGCTGCAGATACATGATGAAGATGCTTATCAGTGGTCAAACTCCACAGCTGCTTGATAAAACATCGGGTTTGTGGAAAACTTGCCAGCAAGTTTCCCAAAGCTGAACATTCGTTCAGCCCCAGCCCCTCCCACAATCCTCTGAAAGAAGTGGCTCCGGCAGATCAGACTGCCACCACCTCCAGTGCACTGACCCATGCCAACAGAGCCCAAACCATGCTTCACACAAAGCTGCAGACCTTGCAGTGTGCACAAAACACCTCACGGCTATAGTTCATGAATTTCATGCCCAACAGTGAAAATGTCAGCTGCAGATGAACCTGCCATTGCTTAGCTCGTTGTCTGCTGTAATTCCCCGAAGTGCAATTGCCATTTATAGCGATGGGGCTGGGTGGAGCATCCCTGGGAAGAAGGAGATCACAGGCTGCATTCTTCAGCTGCTGCAAGAGTCTCTTCCCCTAGGAACTGGGCATATGCTGTGCTATTACAAAACAAACAACAGTCAGCCACAGTTTTCAATTATAACTACTACTGGCTTTCAACTAAATTGGTGCCAACCTCTAGAAGAATGGTTTCCAACAGCACAAAAATTCACCCTGAAAGTTGCCTCAATGAGTCCTGTTACTACGGATGTGAACTCCCACAAAAATGACCAGCAATACAGAGAATAAAACACCAGATGAAGCAATAATATACCCATCATGAGTTGCAATGCACTGTGGCTATGTAACTAACAGCAAGTACTAGAAACCAATATAACTCAATGGTGCTTTAAGCTTCCTGGCCATTTACTGTCTTCACTCAAAAAACCATCCATAGCCTTCAACAGGAAGAGTCAAAGCTTTCAAGTCCATTAGGGACTTGGCTGTTGCTAGTCTGTTCTACACAGGAGGCATTCAGGCTACCATGCACTGCACAGAGTAGCCTGCAACAGAGAAGTGCAAAGAGCAGAGAATCCACAGATTGCAATGACATAGTTAATACTGTCCTCCTCCCTCATCTTTTCCAATGGGCTAAAACTGCCTTCTATCTGAAAGCAAATCAGAAAACAATAGTACAAATACCATCCATAGTTCACACTTCCAAGAAGGCTCTGTTTAAAAGCAAATAATCTCCTAAATTGCTTTCCAAAAAAAGCTCCATTTTTTTCTGCTAGTTAATAATTACAAAAGAATTTTCTCAAATTTATTGATGGTGGGAAAGAGCACTGCAGTTAAACCGTTGTTTTCTTGTAGAGAACTAACATTTTTTTCCAGATTTCCACAGAGATGTTCAGTGGAAAAATGCCCAGTATCCTAAAACATTTCTCTCTGGAAATCAATTTCACTCTTTCCTTCCCATATAGTCTTTTATGGATGGATAGAAAAGCACACAATAAAACAATAAGCAGCCTTTAAAAGTACATTGAAATTTTAATTTCTGATATCTGAAATGTCTGGCTGTAAGTTTATTACACAGTATTCCAAAACAATAAAGATTTTCTACCACCCTAAAAAGTCTCAGGTTGTTTTTTTTAAATAGTTTCCTATCATTGCACCTGAACAGAATCAACAAATTCTGCTTGGGTTAGGTTTTTTATACAAATAGGTGCATAAAAGAGAGGAGTGAACTCCTTTATCTAAACCTTAAGCTCTAAGGTAAAAGACTAAGATGCCAGCTATTAAAGCATGACTGCACATCTCAGGTTCTCATTTACTTTCCATTTTTCTGGTAATTACAGAAGTAATTCTAAGAATCATCCATCATCCTGATGAAGATATCTTTACAAAATGTGCCTACTTGTTTTTTCACTGTACCATGGGTAAGAAGATAAGCATCATTTCAGACATGCAAGATGAACAGTTTTTTTAAACCTTAGATTACCCAAACAAAAAGACTCTCAGAAAATTAGGAGAGAAAGAGGGCAGAGGGTGGTAGAACAAAGAGGGAAGAGGCACTGACCCAGCCTGTTTATCTCACTGGAGAAGAGAGCAGGAATACATTCCAGAATAGGCAATCATTTCAATCATAGCATCTCACACAACCGATTTAAGTTTGCCTCGCCTTTTGCAATAGGAACTGATACGTTTTAAGTGGTACTCAACTCAGCAATGCCAGCCAGTCATCCCACCACCTTGTTGCTGTCCCTGCACGAGACAAGAGGCTCCTGTTCAGGGGGAGAGCTGACAGAGGTAGGTCTGCAGCCACAGCTGTCCTTCCCCCTAAAAGCTCAGTGTCAGTGTCCTGCCCTCTGAAAGCGCTCACCTCCACCATTGGGACTCAGCCATGAGCTGAGGGGCCAGTCCTGAAGGCACACAAACTCAGCTGGCACCACTTTAGGTTTCTAACTGTGTTACCCCATTTTTCTTCAATGTTTTTCTCCAGTCCTACTGCTCTGTGATAACTACTCCCCCTCCTGCCCTTCAGCCCTGCAGGACTACCACAAAAGGAAAACAACTGCTGTACAATACAAAGGCAAATGACAAACTAAGCAGCTCTTAACATCACAAAAGAATACAGCAATAAATCAGAGGGATGAGGAGGGGAAAGGGCTGTAATTTATCTTGTTTAATACCTCTCCTGTATTACAGCACATACAGTATTTCAGAAGCAGTATGATTTTAAAGATAATTACCCCTTGCAAACTGTATTCCCTTTTTACCCACCTGTGATGAACTATTTGAGGCAACTCTAGAGAATGGCAGCCCAAGTTTCATCCCACTGGCCAGGCTGGCCCCCGAGGGATGACTCTGTCCTGCTCCCTAACACTTCTGTCATCAAATAGCATAGCCTCTCAGCAGACAACTATCTTGCTGTATAATGTAGCCCTGGGCTGGCCATACTGACTCGTTCTAGACAACACCAGGGACTGCCTTTGCAATGCCTAAACCAAAAATAAACTATATTTAAAAAATGTATTTGTCCTTATTAAGACATGATGCACAAAAAGCATTTGATAGTCTACTGATCTGTGTACCTACAACTGCTTTGATTTATATTATGCTGGTATAAAATCAGCAAATGCTTGAAATAAATACAGGACTTTTTTTTTTTGTAACAAAATGCTTGAAAGGTCACTTAGTAGTACACTGCTGTTGAAGAAAACATTATTAATCAGGATGTTACCTCATGTTTTTATTTGAGTATCTTGTTTCATAATTTAGGATCCACATTTTGAATGTAAAAAATTATACTGAGTGTTTGTTTCCCACTGACCTTACCACCAGATTTGCTCATTCCAGTTTGAATTAATAAGGCCATTAAATCACTTGGCATTTGTCCTCATGTAAACACAGTCACAATCTGCTGCTTCACTCTTGGTCACTTTACACGCTTCCTCACAGACTTTTCTTTGTATAAAAGGCATCTTCTGTATAAAGACATACCTTCTGGAGAGAAGATAAACTCCAAACTGCAAAATTTACCTTGCCAATAGTACTGAGTTGCTATCTAACGCCAAGGATGCAGAATTTATTGGCTCTGCTGACAGCCACCATGGATTTTAAAACTCCACAAGCCAAAAAACATTCATCTAAGCCATCATGTGGGTTTTGTGCTGTGCTGCATCTAGATCTGTTTTCTAAATCTTGGACTCTGCCTCACCAGTAAGACAACCCCAGGGAAACCAGTGCAAAACACAGATACAGCTGGAGCCCTGCAGAAGCTGTAAGGATTCAACATAAAATGTGGAAGCAGATATATGTGTGTGTCTGCATTACAGATACAGGTATGCATGCATCATCAGTTTAAGAGGAAAACACCTTACATTTAGAGGAATTCATTTACAAAATAGTATTAACAGAGTGAGAACACTCAGTTGTTCCAGGTTAAGAAGCAGGAAAAAAAGGCTACTGCAAGGAGGAAGACCTTGTAGCTTTCTCCTACACTCCCAGTTTCCCACCCAGACTGAGCTACTGTATGCCTCTAGGTGTGCTTGGGCAGTCTACAAAATTCTCTCTGTGCCCTACTAATGCACTAGCAAACACATCTGAAACAACAAAAACCCCACCTACTGAAACTTGTAACATGCTGTAACAAGTTATTACCTGTTTTAGTTGCCTATATATTTAACAAGTTCCCATACAAAGGTACCAACAGGGCCTGAGCATAAAGAAAGCCATGCAGGTTACCTGGTCTTTTGTAAGATAAGAGTGTTTTCCAGTGGGTTAAGAGCTAACCTCACCTTGTTTATTCTACTGTGAAAGTGAATAGTCCTGACTGTTCTGTTTGTATGGCATCATGCTCTGAGTATTCTGGAGGTTTCTAAGTGCTGGTAGAGACAGTCCCCACTGTCCCCAAAGGAGTTTGGAGAGGCCCAGAGAAGGTGGCTTTAGTCATTGATTGTCACAGCGGAGAGCAAGCACAGCTTCACGTACATCAATAACAGAAGCTTATATTTTATAAATATTCATCAGAAAGTGTGCGACCCTCAGGGTTGTCCCTACACTTAGGGACACCCACCATAGTCCCTGCTCAGGCAGTGCTGATGGAGCAGCTGCAGGGTCTTACCAAGGCTTCCATCTCATCCACCCACCTGGGTTTCTTTGCAGGAAGGGGCTGGTGTGCAGCCAGACCATGCCCCAGGACCCATGCAAGTGAGCCAAGCTGTGACCTTGCTCTGCTGTACAGCTGCAGCCTCCAGCAGGTCCGCAAGCACAGGGACAAGACACAGATCTCCACAGCCAAGGAGCTTGTACATGACCAACCTTATGCAGCTGAAAGGTGACAACGCATCAACAGCAATGCAATTATTATCTGTGTTAGCACTGTTAACTTGCAGCTATGGAAAGACACTATGCACTAACTCCTGAACGTGACCAAAGTCAAAATGAATGTATTTGCAAAGCGTTTTGCCAGTCAGAGGGAACACAGATGACTGGCTGCCTTAGCTCTACCATCTGCTAAGCTTCAGCAGCCCTGTGATGTTCCCAATACCGTGTGGCTTATCACTGCTGATACGGACAGTCAACCAAAAGGTTCCCTCACTCAGGGCTAAAGTGCTGTGTTGTTGTACTGGAGAAAACCACAAACTCATAACCAAAGATTGAAATGTATATTCGCAAACTACACATGTCTGGGCTTGTGCCCTGGCAGTGACCCAGCTGGCAGGGAACAGCTTTAATCACACTATAAAACTGCCTCCCTTTGCAGAGTGGCCATGTCCAAATGATCTGTCAAAAATTACTCCTGGCCTATCTATGCTCACTCTATACACCAACAGCCCAGATCGAGTCCCAGCACCAGAGGAAGCTCTCTGACATGGTTCAATCTCTGCGCAGGCATGGCCCAAGAGAGCAGGGCAGGAGGCAGAAAGACAGGCATGGCATTGAGGTATCTCTAAGAAAGTTACTCATGCTCTGCAACCAAGTGAGAAGACATGAAGCAGTACTGTCAAGGGTAAAGCAAGGGGGCAGAGAGAAGCATCTTCTTGGGTTAGTTCTGTTTTCATGGTTGTAATAGAGTTGTGCTGTCTATTGCCTCACCTTCAGAATGCATATGAAAAAGAGAAAGAGGCTCTGGCCTGTGACTGAGCTGGCCAATTCTTCACACCTGCACAAAAAAGGTAATACTACATTTTATGGTGTATTTTTGCCCAAGCTTTGTGAAATACTCATGTAAGAGTGAACTTGTGTGTATATGACACAGTTTTAACTCACAACAAAAACAACCTACATTTATCATTAATATCTTAACATTAAATAAAATTAACATTTTACCCACAATAGGACAGTCTTTCCAAGGTACTCTCAGTCCTACTGATAGGGTCAAGCTCCTCTCAAACTGGCTCCAAGCTTCACCTAATCTTCAGCTAGATTAAGGTCAAATGTCAGAAGATTCAAGGTACCACAAGTCAGGCTGATTTATACATTTGTTACCATTCAATGCTGTTTTCTTACAAAGCAGACACTGAGACTGCTTCTCTGAAATTACACGTACACTTCAACTAGCAAAGCTGAAGCTACCAGAGTGATTTACAGACAGTAGAAAACACTTTTACCTACTCGCCAGCACACACCAGTCAGTGGAATCACATGTCCAAGCAGTTACACACAAGATGACTTGGTCCTTTTCAGTGACAGCCAAACCAGTAAATCTCTGAAAATATAAAGGATAGTTCTCCTTTGGCCACTCTGTTGTATTTGACTTGCAACAAATTTGGCTGTTGGCAGTCCTTAGCTCTGCGAGAGCATGGTAACAGTGCCATCTTCATTGCATATTTTAAACCAGATTTGTCAGCTCAGTATATTTTTCTATTTTCACTCCTGCACAATTCTTCTGATTCCAGAACAAAAACAAAACAAAAAAACCATGAAGGACTTGTTCTGACACAATGGGTTCTCTGATGGCTGCAGTAACCCAGTAACTAAGAGGAGATTCCACTGTCTCCAAGCCCCTCTCTCCTGGTTCTTCTGGGACAAGAGAACAGTTTGACATTTTCCTCAACTTTGGAAAGGCAAAGGAAAAAAAGGAGACCTATAATCTACCAATTTATTTTCCTACCTTGAGAAAGCTAAGAAGGAGCTGTTGCAGCCTGTTTAATCTTTTTCCTTTAGCCCAGAGAAAATGATCTTTCCAAAGGAAAGGAGCTATTCCCCTCACTCTTTGGCAGAAGGTGAACCCATTACTCCTTGAAAAGCAATAGGAGAAGGGATATTCTCATCTCCAAAATAAAACACTAACAGGGTCTGTGTAAGTTGGGCAGAGCAGAAAGTTCAGGCTGCATAAGGATTTTTGACAGAGGTTGGCTCTGCCAGCAAAAAAAGGTACTTGTCATTTTCCATTCAGTTAATGCTGAGCATTTTTCATTTCGTTTTACCTCAGCCAATGACTATCCAACCAAACTACTGTTCATCTCCTCCTCCTACTTAATGCAGAACATTAACACTAGCTTCTAATTAAAGAATTCTCACAGGAGATGGAAATTTTATACCACAGTAAATATTTGGGTTGATTTACACTACTGTTGCATTTTATTTTTCATTGTGTGAAAAAACATCTGTAATCTACTGCACCTTACTCAGCATTTATACCATGTTCTTCCTTGTTGAGACCTTAATAATATTAATAATATAATAAACTTGAAACATCACTTAAAAATTTAGTGTATTAGCCTAACTTTCATCACCATGAAAACCCTGAATATTTTTGTCCTGAAACGTCACATCAGAACAGCAGAAACACTATGTCTGGCTTGCAAAATACATACCTAAATACCTGAGGAGCCAGGAGCTTTATACATCAAAATTGAAATTTTGTTTCCTGAAATTATTTCTGAATATTATCAAACCACACAGTTAAGCTTATTTTCATGACCTGATATAGCACTACTAGCACAGAACATGACCTAAATTGGCTTATTGCAAGAAAAGCAAAATACCTTACTTCTCTTCAACTCCCAGCTGTGACAATGTAAATGATGGATGACCTCAAAGCCTTATTTGTAAAGGCATGAAGTCATTAAGTGCTGGGAAATGGAAAGCCCTTCCAAATGTGATCCAAAATGCAGGAATTCACCCGTCCACTCCTCTCCTCCTCTTCACTGGGGAGAGCAAGGATGTTCCCTGTAGGGAGATCTGGGTGCTCACTCTCTGGGTAAGGCATGGGTGACAGTTCTGCGATCGCTTAAAACTGTGTGCAAATAATCCTTCTCCTCCAATACTGAATCTTGAAACTGTGAAATCTTTTTGCTGGAAACCTATTATTTCTTAAAACTATGAGAGTGGGACAAATTCCTGCTGTGGAAATATCAACTCCACCCAGATTCTTAGCTCTGCTCATGGCAGCACACTGAAGGCATGACCTCCTTAACTTTGATGCACACTTCTGAATAGAGGTCACTTCAGCTAATACTTTTAGCAAGACAAATGCACCACACCATTATAATAATAAACGATATGAGAATTTGGCACAAAATGCTATGATCTGTGAACTAAGCTACATTAAGATAGATAAAGCAGCCAGGAAAAGGAGAAAAAAATTTAACTGTAGCGAGGGAGTGGTCTTCAAGGCAGCTCTTAAGTAAATATTTTTATCAATTTTTTTTAAAGTCTTCTGTGAGGTTTCGCAAAGAAAAAAATCCTAAACCCAACCCCCAAAAAATCTTGAGAGCAAAAACTCGACACAGAAAGTAGGGATCATGCACAGATATCAAATATTTTTGCAGATTCTCCATTTGCTAAAGTTTATTGTTGTTTTTTTTAAGGCTATGACTGCTCCCACATTCCTGTCTCAGAATCTACTAAAGCTGTGCTGTTGGCAAGTATTGCTACATTACTTTTAAATGACATTTAGTCCTTTTGCTCTTGGTACTCATGAACAGGGCTTCAAAATTAAAGGGAACTGCCTTCAGAGATTGCAAAAACAATGGAGACCAAAACCAAAAAAAGTTCAAACATTTGCATTCTATCTTAAGATAAATTCCAAATTCCAATTTTATCACCAGTTTGCTGTTCTCACTAAATCCTTAATAATAAATGAACAAAGTTTCCAAATTGACTGCAGAAAATTTGTCCTTGATATCTACATATTTTTAATATTGTTGATAACTACATATTTTATTTTCATTCAGATGCTAATATATGAGCATTGTTTTCTTCTGATATAATGATAAGCAAAGCAGTATTTTTTACCCCTCTTGTTACAAATACTAAAATTTGAGAAAGACAGCGGGATGAATGTTGATCACTTGCCTCCTCAGTGCAACATTTGCTACACAAGTGGGTAACAGAGTCCCATTGTGACTACAACAGCAACTCAGTGTTGTTAAGCTTCACAGTGAATACTCTTCTTACTTTCTGATGCAGTATCAACCATACCTATACAAAACTATAAAGTGAAAATTCCAAACGAAAGAATAAAGCTGGTACAGTAAGCGCGCTCTGACAGGATTTTAGCAGACCTCTTGGGAATGAATGCCTTGTCTCATCGATGAGATAGTGCCACTGGCTGAGGAAGGTAGAAGCCCTGGTGCTGAGAGCTGCCGTGGTGCAGGGAAGGACCCCTTCAGATCAAGGACCCTTCTAAACCCCCAGGATTCCTCATGCCAGGAAGTGCAGAGGTTCAGGGAGATGGAGGAGAGCAACAGCACACCAGCACACAGACACACCCTGGGGGTGCAGGAGAGTGTTAACACCGAGACACCCACCTTGGTCTCAGAGGTAGCACATGGCATTTACCAGCCCAATGCTATCACTGCTTTCAGAAGACTCCCCTACTTCCCATTAACAGCACAGGGTAAAGATTAGTACTGCAAATGCAAACTTGCTCTCCTGATACCTGGAATGGCATGATATGACAGAATTGGCAGCCATTCCAAGCCAAAGAGCAAGATTTCTTTTCCAAACTCCTGCAATCTTTTTAATCTTTCCATAGAAATGAAGCAGAGATAGCAACGCTGTTTTGACTGCAAATGCTTCATGTAAAAATAAACTCCAAAAGACTTCAGACAGAAGGCAAATTTGCCAGTCAGCAAAACATTTGAGTACATGCTTAGTTTGAGAAGTTTTGCTATCTGTTGTATGCAATTATTCTCTTGGATCACAGATGCAGGCTGGGTTTTGTAAGGCTGAGCTATTTTGCAAATCATCTCACTTATCCTACCATCCTTTGACCTAAAGAGGTACTCACTGAGTTGACTATAGTGAGGTACAAGACAATTGCCTTATATGTTTAACTGGCAGATGAGAAAGCTCATGCTTGAAAAATCCTACCCTTAGTGGCTGACCAGTTAATCAGTGAGACAAATTCATCACAGCTCCATTTGTTATATGAACTCAAAGACTGCCAGCAAGACCCAGGCCAAAAGCTGTTACTTCAGAGAAATTTTACTTCGTAACACCAAGGTAAACAAAATACATCTTACAGTTTCCTTTCCAAGCTACCACCATCCAACACAACCTAGTTTTATCAATTTCAGCTACAATGTAAAGTATTTTCATCCTTCTGACACACTCGTTCTCTTTAAAATACCTGGCAGCAGGAAGGCAGTGATTCATTGAGTTACATCAGTGTCAAACAACTTCCAGTGATATAAAACCAGAGCACAGCAAAGTGAGCCTGACTCACTGGATCTTCAGACAGAGACAATCCATTTTAAAACGAGTTTGGAAGATGAAAACAGATCAACTATAAGGAATATCTTCAAGTGTCAGTCCTGGTTTAGCAGTCCAGAAATTGTTTTGAACATAGTAGTTTACACGGTAAATTCAATTCTGGGTTTGTTGTATTTTATGACAAAGGAATTTGCCTAAAAATGGGAGATGTTCATGCATTTGTATTCAGGTAACTCCATATTCATAAAAGTCCATTATATCCTTTAAATGAAACAAACAAACAAAAAAACCCCAGAAACAAAAATCAATTCCAGGGAGCTTTTTTTGCCTGTACCTAATCGAAGTTCAGAAGTGTTGAGTATTTGGAAAAGGTTATCTGCGTAAGAGAAAACTTGATCATTACATTACGAAAAGAAAATTGCAGATTTTGGAAACTATGATATCTGGGGGTTTTTTTCCTGCTTTAGTGTTTTAGCTAGTACAAAAATATTTCCCATTCCTCTAAGACCAGATGGCTTTAAGTTTTAGCCTTGTGGACTGCAGCAGCAAAGCTGAAACAGAACTGGAAACACAGAATTTTCATTCTCATGAAATTGTAACAGTTTAAAAATGTAATTTCAGTTCATGAGACCTGTAACAAAACATTCAAAATGTGTTACAGCAGGAGGCTCTGCTCTCTGGAGGAAAAAGAGTGAAAAAAGTTTATCAGAATGTCTTGTCAGCCTTTTCACCTAGCAAATTCAGGATTTCTGAAAGGTTATGACACTGGCCCAGCGTCTCCATGTAGGCAACTCTAAACCAGAAATTTCAGGCTTCCAGACTCACCTGAAAAGACATTCTAGAAGACCTTGTCATTTTAAGATCTGCATCTTTGAATTGCCAGAAATTAATCAAACTTTGTAAGTTTTGTCACAAAAAGTCTGAGACTTTTTTTCATGGAATTATTTTACTTAAATTGTTCTGTCTTCTTGTAGTGCTGTTCAGCACTCAAGGATACTGAAAACCTTCTCTAGAAAATGATGCCATCATAGGTGTTACAACTGATTCAGAGTGTAGCAGCATGATCAACACAAAGCTTGGCTTTGCCATCTGTTCTCAGGCAAGGAAAAATGCTAAGCTAACATACCTAAGGGCAGATTACTCCTGCACTAGTGCTTACATTTGTTACACAAAAACCCAAGTGCCAAGCATATAAAAGTTCTGTGTCAAGACACCTGAAAAATAAATGCTTAAGAACCCTCATGGATATGTAAATTAGAAGAAAGCAAAAGAAATTTCTTTCCTGCATGCTCCATAGCTTGGATTCAAACATGAGGAAACAAAATGCATGGGGTCATATGCCACATGGACAGGTATGACTCTGCATTGTGGAGTTCAGACACTTTCCTCTTAAACATCTCACAACAGTATGCATCTGGCATGCTTCTTCTGTTTTCATAGAATCGTGAACTGGTTTGGGTTGGAAGGAACCTTAAAGATTACCTAGTTCCAGCCCATGGGCAGGAACACCTTCCACTAGACCAGACTGCCACACCCAACCTGGCTGTGAACAGCCAGGGATGTTTCAGGGATGGGACATCCACAGCTTCTCCAAACTAGCTTCTCTGGTTCAGAGCTTCACCACCCTTAAAGTAAAGGATTTCTTCCCAATATCTAATTTAAACCTACTCTCTTTTAGTTTAAAGCCATTACCCCTTGTCCTGTCACTATTATGCTTCCATTATACCATCCTGCCAATTGAAGAAGAGAGTAGATTAATAAAATAATAAGATCCCCATTCTGGGGAATATAATAGTGTTCTTTTTTGGTTTGAAAAGATGAAGACCACCAAATCACAGGGAAGACAAAATGTGGTCCAAGACCTTTTATTATATAGTCTGGACAGCATAAAAGGCACCATCCTCAAGAGTCGCTACCTGCCATTGGAGTATACATGCTAAATTTACAGCAAGAACACCATAAAATTGGTATCTTTCTCCAGCTCTGCATTCAGTCATTGGCAAAGATTCAACAGGAGCTGGCCACACTGCCAACCAACATCCACAGATGCAGAGCCTACCACCTCTCCAACACAGACTCATCATGGTCCTCCAACAGCAGCTGATGTAAATCCCAGGCTGTATCAGTCCTCCAGCAGCAGCCAAGCCTGCCAACCCAGCTCAATCTGCACAGCTGCAGGTGGGTGAACAATCAAACCTGCCCCAGCAGCCTCAGTACCCTGTACATCCCAGCCAACCCATGTGGCCCCAATGGCAGGGGAATCCCCACCCAGCCAGGTATCCCATGAACCCACCATCCTGTCTGCTCCTGGACACACAGCTGGAGCCACAGCAGTCCACCAATAAGAAAAAGCAAGAAGCAGCAATAAAAAAGCTTCTCCTTCATACCTGCCTCCCCTCAGGCAAAGAGTGTGATAGTTAAATCACTCTCTCAATCTCTGTGCAGTCACACTCTTGTCAGGTCAGGATTGGTTTACATCAGTTTAGCTTCTGCCAGATTGGAGCAAAAGATAAAATTTTAACAAATTTGTAATTAAGCCAGATATCTGATCTGACAGATATCTCTCTCTCTCTCTCTGTGGAGCTGTGATATCAATACAGCCTTGAGTCTGTCCTGTCAAAGTTCATTAAGTTACATGGAATTTCAGAGGAAGAAATGTGTATTAACAAACTGTGCAATGCTGTACAAAGGGAAGAGTATACTTTGCAGGACCTTGCATCCTACAGGAAAATATAAACAGAAACATCATGGCCTTTGCAACAGAGAGTTAATAACATGTCCTGTTATGTTTAAAAGAAACCAAGCATGCAATACAGTACATGCTCACTAAGTGATTCAGAAGGCAAGAAGATTATAGGAGCTTCTTTTAACAGTGCAACAAGCTTACACAATTTTTAGCTCACTGCTTTTCTCCCCATTTCATACTTTAAGCTCACTGATGTTTTTACTCATAAAAAGGCCAAAGAATTTCATTCCTTCAGTATCTTTGAACTCATTTCTTATCACCACTAGAAGAGAGACAAAACACAAACCCCATCACCACTGCACGAGAGCTCTCTGTAAGGCTGGTTTTAATTTCTTTTTTTTCCTTCTCCTTCAGGATTAAAGATCAGGAAACCAGAAAAAAAAAAAGCTGAAGCATTTCAAGCATTTTCACTTGCTCTCAGAAATCAATCCATCTCCTGTAGTCAGCAGTGCATACCTCCAGTAACCCTCCTCCTCAGGGAGCACTCTAACTAAAAAAACCAAAAGTGTGTAAAAAGCAGAGAATAAAAATACTTTCAGGAAAAAAAACCTAAAACCAACCAATCAACCAACCAAAAAACAAACAAACAAAACCCCCAACCAACAATTCTTTTATTGAACTTTGGATTTAAAACATGAGCTTGAGGTGTTACACTTTGTACTGAAAACAGCACAGTGATTGAACTGAACACACTATCCTGAAAAATGGTCACACTGGGGTTTGAAAAGCTACAATAATATACCAAATTATAAAGACTATCTGATAACTTTAATCTGAAAAAATTACTTAAAATACAGAAATATATAATCCACACCATGTATGCATACTAGACAGCAAGAATCTGACACTGCCACAAAGTATCCTACGCTTCTAATAAAAACATAGAGAATTGAATCTCCATGGACTCTTTCTAGTTTTGTTTTTGCAAATTATCCAAGAACACAAGGCCATACTCATTCTCTTACTAATGAGGAAAGAAAAAAACTTTTTTTCTGAGAGAACTGAACTTAATAAAAAACATATTATTAAAATCACTAGCTTCATGTCAAAAGAGAGCCTTAATAATTTATATTTCTGTAAATAGGCACACACACAGAGACTCATTAACTATAATACCCTTTAATTAGGCTTACAACATAGAAGTTAGTACTATTCAAGTCACAGTGCCAATTCACAGGCTATACCAGCATCCTCAACAGACACAGCTAAGGGAATGGCAGGAGAGAGGTATTTGCTACCAGTGCAGTGAGGACTATCACTG
Source organism: Coloeus monedula (assembly GCF_965178545.1). Lineage (NCBI taxonomy): Eukaryota > Metazoa > Chordata > Aves > Passeriformes > Corvidae > Coloeus > Coloeus monedula. The sequence continues at coordinate 100,408,113 of NC_138783.1, forward strand.
TGCTGGCACGCTGGGAGAGGATTTCTGCCACACTTGTCAGAATTCACTTTCCTAAAGAGCCATAAAAACAATGAAAGAGTTTTTAGTTTTTTCAGTAAAAAAAGATCTTGTGGAAGTCAGTGCCACACGGCTGTTGGCCTGCTTTGACAGGAGAAGTGCTGCTGGAGCTCTCTTGGAGAAAGGCAGCAGAGCTGGAGATGGGACAGCAGAGATTCAGCCACCAGTGGTGAGCATTGGCTGCTAAGAAATCTCCCAAATGTGTCCTAGCAGTGAGCACAGGCTGAGCCCGCAGCAGGTACACCCAGGCACAGGCTCACAGCTTTGCTGCTGCTCACTGCACGCTCACACCCCCACAGATGCCCACTGAGCCTTGCAGAGACTGTATTTCCAGTCCCTTAAACATCTCTGTGCTTTTGTTTTGCTTTATTCAACAGGAACAAAACCACCCAGAAGTGACAGGGTTCACCTGGAGTAGCTGCCTCCATGTCAAACTTGTGTTGTTGGCAGCAGCATCAACAGAAGCCACCTACACTGCCTGGCTTTAGGTCCAGGCACCAAACTCGGACCCTCTTCAGCATCACTGACAAAACTTCAAGGCATATCTCTTCTGCTCTCATCTCCTTTATGCATGATGCTGAAAATTAGTTCTTATTAGCTTAACTGTCAGGGCAGCATCTCCTGAAGCTAAAAGAAAGTCATATTTCTACTATCAAATCCACTTTTCATCCAAAATATTTTGTATTTTTAGAATGCATGGCCAATTAAAAAAAAAAAATTTACTCTTTTCTTCTGTTTTAAAAAACAAAGAAATGTGAGAATAACAGCAACCACCTAGAGAGAGAAGGAGGGGAAAAAGCTTTACTTGACTTCAAACCAACTGTTTGCTTTTCCAAACAAAGTGAAACCTAACCTTTACATTGTGCTGCCCATACACAGAGACTTTCATTCTACATAATGGCAATGTCCCCCTGCATGGATGCTCGCTCAAAAAAGTGTAAATGGTATCGAACATTTCAAAATAACTGTATGACAAGTGTTCTTAATTAAAAAGAAAGGATCTTATACACTACACCAGACATTTTGCAGAACCCCATTATTAGATAATTCTTTAGTGTCCATTCCAGCCCTAGGAAGCTACACACAGCTCATCTCAAAGTCCTACAGAGAAGAAGTATGGACAGCTGGAAAGGAGCTATTGCAGCACTGGGGATCATGCACTTCAATTCATCTCTAACTCCACCGCACGGGACTGCCCCACCATGTAACACAACACAAACAGAAGAGTTTAAACCTCTACTTGCCTGCCTTGAACTGGTCCTGTATCTGCCTCTGGATCTCAAAGAGCAGCTTACAGCAATGGATGTTTACACACAAAACACAGGAGGCACAGTTCACAAGAAGAGAAATGCAGCAGCAATGGGGGAAGAAAAACCTCCTTTCCAAGAGATTACTCAGAAAAAAAAATTAAAGAAGGCAATAACAGATGAAGACAATTAAAAAAAGAAAAGAACAGTATAGGTGGGGGGAATGGTAACAATAAGCAGTATTGGACAGACAAAACTTTAATATTGATTAAAAGGTTACTAACCTTACAGCACAAGCAGAAGCAAGAACACCGAATTCAAGTGGAAAACGTTCAGCCTTGTTTGTTCTTAGAGCTAATTTGCAAGTTAAGACCAGACTGAATGCCTTCATTTGTTTCTGAGAACCAAAGTGAGACTTTTAGAGAAATGAGAATCAGGAACTGGTATCAGAAAAAGGAAGATAAAAAAATAGTTCATTTGAATGAGACTAGAAAAAAACAGAGGCAACAGCCCTCTGCATGTAGGCCAGTGGATCTGAACGGCAACCAAAATCTTACATTATCAACATTTTGAGGGATTTGTGCATCTTCTTACCTATTGGCTTACCATGAGAAGACTTTCAAGGTCACAAAGGACAGCTCAGAGCCACAATCCACTGGGAAGCCCACTGGCACATTAACCATTTGTTAACACAAGAAATGCATATCTCTGAGTCCATGCTTCTGAAAACCTGTCTCGTAAGACGGAAACTTCACAAGAGGAAGTCAACTCTCAGTTACATGTCCATGTTATTACCACCTTGCAATGACTTATAACTGTCATCTGTGATTTCAGAAGGTCCATTTTCATTATTACCCTGACAAAAGACATGAAGTGACAAGAGAATGATAAGTGCCAACAGTCTTTTTCTTTCACACATAGTTCACTTCTACAAAAATGCTCACTACTCCAATGTCACTTGCTCCAGAATCCTTTCCCCATGTATTTACCACTTCTAAATTTTGAAAGCAGCATTACCCAGTTTACTAATTCCCACCTGACACAGAATTATTCCCTTATTTCCTCACACATAAGCAAGGAAGAACAAAAGGTAAGCTCAACTTACCATGAAGCAACATATCCACTACTTACACATTCCTCTTTCAGATAAAAAGTTACACGCCTGGATTTAAGTTCTATTCCCTCACCTTTACCTTTGCTATACAGCCTTTCACATCAGAAGAAGGCATACAAGCATAACATATTTGCATGGAGCAGACAACTTGAGGAAAATCACCTGCATCTTGCCGAGCTCCTTTTTCTTCCTACAGCTACTGACTTACAGCTGGGAAAAAGGAACCTCTATAAATGCACATCGTATTTGGCATAGGGCAGTGCTGAAACTCAAGGTTTGTTGCTGCCTGCTCCGAGCTTCCCTCCCCCCTCCCCAAGCTGAACCCCTTTGTTCCAGGTGCGGGCAAAACCAAATGTAACTCAAACTCTTCAGCAGTGTCTGATTGGCCGGTCACCCCGGGTCCGCCCCCAGTCCTCCCCTTTCCCCTTCTCTGAATAAAAGAGAGGACCAAGGTGGGGGGGGGCTGCCCTCTTTGGCTTTGCAGCTCTTTCTACGAACATCTGTGAGCTTCTGTTTCTTTTGAAAGCTTCTAATTGGGGGAAATTAAGCAAGCTAAGAGCTATATTTCTCCCTCTTTGCTTCTGCTGGTGGCATTAGATTTGCAGCTACCATTTTGCCACTTTTAGAGCTACTGAAATGCTGGATTGCCTCTGCTACCTCTCTAGGCTGGTCGAGGCTTTCTAAGGCATTGAACTACAAGCCTAGCCGGTAAAAAGCTGTAAGTATACCCCCACATCAGTAGAGAGAAACGCCTGAAAAAAACCCTTCATTTTGTTTAGCCACAGGCAACTGTCTTTTGTAAGCCAATTAACTGGGCAAAAATCCTGTAAGAGACTGAAAGGGACAGAATGGGGAAGAAAACCAGGAGGGGAAAAATGACAGGAAAAGAGTGGAAACCTCCAGCAGATTGTAAGGGACATTACATGACCAACCTGCAACCTGAAAGAAGATGGAGGAACTTCCCAAGATCCAGAATCGAGTTGGGCTGAGAGTGTGAGACATGCTGAATATCCCACTAGAGACAAGTGAAAAAAGTAGATGAAACTTTGGGAAAAGCAAAGGCACGCTGGTATAAAGCAAAGAATAAAATAGAGAAAGAGAACTTACAATAAGAAGATGAAAATCTGTGTGAGACTACATGAAATTAATTGAAATTCATCTAGAAAGCAAAACAGTTATGATTTCCCCAAGGGATTAATATCTCTGTTTCTCTTGATACAAGTTCACATGCAAAGACTATTTATTATTGTTGCCTAAAAATTTCAGCAAAGTACAAGTATTCTCAAGTCTAAAGCATCCATGGGAAATTTTATCTTCTTGACAGCTAAAATCAACCAAATTGCAAAGTCTCAAATATAACATGACGAAAAAGAACAGCATGAAGTGACTCAGGTATTTTTTTTCCATCACTTACATTCTACCATCAAAGCCATGTAAAATGACTGAAAAACATTCTTTTAAAAACAAGAGCGTTAAGAATCTTTGGGGGCCCCACAGGGATTCCTAGCAACTCAGCTGTCTGTGGAATGCAGCTGCCCTGGGAGGCCTCATCTCTTCACCAAGCAGGAGTGAAGGGATCCCATCAGATACTAATTGTCCAGAGATAATGTTACCAGCAATAAGATCAATTAGAAAATGATCTCCTGAGAGAAGTATTGTGCCATTAACTTAAATGAGTCTGCATGTTATCATATGTTAAGGAGTGGAAAATTTCCACAGAACTTAAAAACTTAGTGCTTGAAGTCCATTTAGATCCCTGTAATCTGATTAGGTCCTTGATTAATGAAGAGAAAGAGATCATTTTGAAGGCCTCTAAGGTAGAGATCACTCCCCTGCAGCTGACAAAGAGAGAAGCTCACAGTTAGAGCAAACACTGAAGAGCCCAACTGGAACATGCTGTTTTGAAAGAGGCAATTAACAGAAACCTTAACTGCAAGGTCAGCCGCCCTCTTGGTTCCTCCCACCATTCAGGCTCCCCTCCCAAACTCTCCCAAGTGCGTGGGCAGCCCAGAAGACAGCAACTGTCCATCCAAATGCAGTATCTCTATGAAGAGAACCACTGGTAAGATCAGGAACATGGAGATTTCTAGACACAGGCTCTTTTTTCACAACTTAGTCTTTTAATTTTGTGTCTGTGCAAGGAGTGTTATTTTAGGCCCAAGTGAGCTCCTCCTTAAGTTAATGGTTACGCATACACCGTTAACTTCAAAAAGCATGCTATTATTATCAGATCATATGTTCTCTCACATCTAGTTATACAAAGCATGAACTCAGATCAAGTTAAGCATGGCACAAGGGACAACAGTTTTAACAGCAAAGACTAAATGGAGGGGGCAGAAAAGATCAGAAATATGAAGATCAAGGTTAAGGAAGGAACAGGAAACTCACACCTCAAGGTGGAATTCCTTCAGCCCTGGTGTATGTCAAGAGGTGTGGATCAAATTCCCTTGATCATACTTTGTAGAGACAGGTAAGGTACTTACTTATTTCCTGAGCAGCCCAGGATGCATGCAGATGCTTAAATAGTGTCTTCCTTTATCCTCTTCCACAGATGCTTGGGCAAGATAAAACTGGTGGCACTCAAGCATTCATAAAATGAGAGAGGAGTCTTCCAGAGAAGAACCGGAGCAGGAAGAAAAGTCAGTTCACATTACAACCCACAAACAGAGGAAGGAACTGTAACAAATAAGTTCTGTGCCTCATGAGCTCTCATAACAGACACAGTCTTCCTTCATCAGAATATGGATAAATATCTCAACAAGGTTTTTGCCTTGGTGTAATATGCTAATCTGTAATGATTAGAGAAATGTAAATATTGCTGTCATCTTCAAAGCACTGCACAAACAATAACTAGCTGATCAATGAACACTGCACTGGGGACTGCTAACACAGGATTAATGTGTTCATAGGTGTGTAGGTGGCTAATGTTCATGGTCAGCATTTAATTTATGTGCCTGATTTCACCTTCCAAGAAAGGTCACTCCCTTAAGGCAGGTCATCTGTCTGCCTGCAAGGGAAGGGTGAGAACCAGGAAGCAGTGGCTGACTCAGTGCCAGACCCCGCCTGACAGTGGAAAAAGCAGCTTCAGAAAAGCCCTGGAATGGTCCCAAAACCTCCCCATCTCCCGAGCCAAGTGAAGAGAGAGAGAAAAAACTTTACAACTTAGGCGGGATAAGGCCGGAGGTGGCTGACATTTCAAACAATAGCATACTAAATGGGAAAAGTAAACCTTGGGACACAAAGCAGGTCTGAAGCAACTCGGTGATACAGCACCTTGCAAGCACCCAGAGAAAAAGTGGGCATGGGCAGGAGAGCACCCCAGTATTTCTCTTTCAAGCCATCCATCAACCCATGTGTTTAGGTTGTCAGAGCCAAAGAAACCTGGCACCACCTCAGCCAATGTGCAGGATTTGTTATCATTTTGAGAACCTGATAATCTGTCTGATAAGACCCTGAAAGGTAAGAGATGCAGGCAATGCAGCACTATCTCTCTGTGGGTAAATAGCTCCTGTCATTACATGCCTGTGAGCACATCTACAGCCTGAGGGGGATGACCCATGAGTGACCAGTCTTAAAATACAGTAAGACCACGTTAATAAGTCTCTAGACTGACCACATGCACAGCAAATCAATATTTTTCTTTGTAATCCCATTAACTGGGAGCTCTCCAGTTTAGCTTTCCCCAACCTGCCACAGCCATCTCTTCTTTCGGACCACACCTTGCCCTACCCATTTCTGAGGTCCATTCTGAGCGGACAGGTCGCCCCACTGCCAAGCAGCTGTTTTGTAACAGCAAGGTAACTGCACAGGATTATCTAGATGTAAAATCTTAATTGGTGAAAGCTCCTGCACATTCAGCTACCATAAAAAAACCCTCCAGCTTCTGTTCTCAATTGTTATCTCCTATGTAACATATCTGTTAGCAGAGTTTAGCAATCAACAAGTGGTACTTTTAATTTGACCTATAGATAATGGTTCCAAATGGTCTCAGTTTGAGACAAGTTTAGGAGGAAATCACCCCAAGACAGTAAGCTAAAAAACGTTATGTGGAATGATTATGACTGTGAAGGCCATGCTGTTACTCTTCAGCAAAAAACCCCCGTGACAACTAGAGAGACTCAGGCATCTTGGTACAACCATTTCCCCAGTCTGCTTTCATTTCCAGGCTAAGATGCTCTGCATTGTATATGCTGGGAAGAGAGGGCCAGTCTTTGATCATCTTATCTCCCAGCTTGTTTTCCACCAGCCCAGGAGCACAGCTGCTTGCCAAGGGAACCTACACTCTCAACAGTGTAACTTTCCTGCATAACAAAGGAGGCATCCTTGACCCACACTCCTGAGAAGAGGAATCTCACTGCAGATAGCAGAGGCTTTTCCATGGCTGCCTTTGCTTCTGCAGGAAAAGCAACACCCTGGCAGTATGGAAGCTCTCAAAAGCTGAGGGCTGCTACACTCTTACAGCCTGGCTTCATTTTCACCCCTGAAGAAGTTACAACCCAAATCCATAATGACTTCACAACAGTGTGACATGGTAACAGTTATTTTTGAGAAAAATTAGTATTTTGACAATGCATCAGAATTTGGCTCTGCTAACACAGATGCTCCATGGCAAACACATCTAGGAAGGGGTGAACAAACGGCTGCTACTCTTCAGTAACTTGTGTTAGGAGTTCGCACTGTTAAATTTAGGTGGCAGAAGCTGCATTTCTTCATCAGTGAGTGTTTTAAGTGCAGTTGTTGATGCTCCTCTCCTTATTTTGTTCTCCTATCAGTTTTGCTAATAGAATTCCCCATAGTCAACAGCAGCTTCTTCCAACAGAGATTATTTCCATGCCCATAAATACATGGAGAGCTATGTAACCACCCAGGCTGCACACAATGCAGTGAGAGCTATGGAAATTCTTTCAGTCAGAGACTTGGTGTGTGCACAGTTCAGACACCTCACCACCACCACACAGGCAAAGTGGCAGTGATAAACCCACTGCTTGGCCACGATGCATGGGAAACAGCAGAAATACAAACCAGGATGAAAGACTTGTCAGACCTGTGAATGTAAATAAGCATGGCTGTAAAGAAGTGACAGCTCTACACAAGTGCTGCTGTTACATTAGATGTTAAACACAGCTCCTTGTAAAACTGCATGTAACTATCAATATTTCTGGCAATGTAGATTATATAAATACTTAGAAACAAAGGCCAGGCCTCACTGAAAACTCTCCAAATGTCTTTAGGTTAAAAAGTACTGCAGCCCTTTGTGCTGCAAGGTTGGGCTCACATTTAACACTCCAGGGTATCATATATCAAAGAGAGCTGCCTCTTTCAAAGAGCTGAGTGCCTTTCTTAGAAAGCTACCAGAACTGCTTTCCTTCTTTTTTTGGCAGTTTCATGTAACCAAACATATCATATGCAGACATTAGGCAACAGAGATAACACTCCATAACTCTCCATATAGTGGACCAGGTCCTGGATAGAAAGACCTACTGCAACTGGTCCAAACAGGACTGCAACTGTCAAAAGTTTCACTCTCAGGCTATGACCACAGCTGATCCAACAAATTCGAATCCAACTGCTTTTAGAAGAGCATCAATTATTCGATAACAAAAGTCAACATATCTCAGTCACCCCTTATCTGCAGCTAACTCTTTTTTAAGTGCACTCTTACATAAGGCTACAGATTTCACATTGACTCACCAGGTTTCACATGCTATGGAAGAGCTTTTTCCAGAAGCTCCAGCAATACAACACCATGCTCCAGTATCCCACACTGAATTCCCACATACCAGGCACCCCCTGGACATGTCTTCCAGGAACCCCCACACAGGAGGATGGTCATAGTGCAACACTGATGTTGCCAAGGGGGTTTTCTTCACCGGACGTGATCACGGGATGCTTAAGGGAGTCCTCAAAGAAGGCACATCCTCCTCACCACAGCCTCACAGTGTGACATCTCTGCTAGCCACAGGATAAGGAGCTCACTGCACAAAGCCCCATTCCTTAGGTAAGGGAACCAGTTAGGAAGGGGTTGTACCCACCAATGACTGCCCCACACGGAGAGGAGAAGCCCCTCCCAAGGTTTGCAGAGCATCCCCTCTGTGTGTCCCTGAGCCTTCCCAGCCTGGCAGCACTTGCACTGACATCTTGAGCATCACCTCCCCAGACACTGACCCAGCTCCCTCCCTCTCCCGCTGCAGAGGATTTAGCATCTCTCTTTGATGTTAGGCTGCACAGAGAGAGCCAGGCGACATCTCCTCTAGATCTCATGTTCACTGCTACGAAGCTGTGCAGTCTGGAGGACCCAATCTCCCTGCTTCTGCTTTAGTTTGTCTTTTGGGTTTGTGTTGAATATAACAACCTTTTACCATTCAATTTAGATCAGTGCCTTTAGTGGTGCATTAGTACTAAACTACAGAATGGAAACCCAGTCACGACTACAGTTTCATACATGACCTTGTCGACGGAGCAAAATCAGTAGAAACTAAATCAGATTTTCTTTCTACCCAATAAAATTCAGTGGTGCCTCAGGTGAGCTTGTGCATCTACCTTAGAGAATGACAAGGGCAGTGGAAAAAAAATCCTCTATCGTAACAATGTGAACCCAAGTCATGTCAGCTTTCCTTTCAAAGACACAGAATGCTGAATTTAATGTTTGTGGACAATTTTGCATATGGAGGCTCTTAGTATTAACAGCTGACCACCTGTTTTCATTAAAGAACCATTTGCTGGAAAACATGGAATTATTCTGTTCAATTTCCCAAATTACAGTCTTCTGTCTTTAAAAATTGCTGAAGATAAAGACAGGAGTGCTGTTTTCTGACAATAAAATACTATCATCAATTGCATAAACTGGGCTTCAGTTCAACTCCTTTGGACTGTAATGTCATCAGTATGAAGGCAGAAAATTCTTTGGTTTAATGCTACTTTGAAAATACTTAAGAGTAGCTATTCCTAACCATTTTAGCAAGAATTCACTTTCAAGACAACTGCAAATCATTTCCTGTCATTTTTGATGTGAGGAAAAAATAAGTAAAAAGAGACGACTACTTTTCTTTCAAGTTTTGTAGGAAAAAAATGAATGTGCAATATCCATGCCCAAAAGGCCTTGAAATAACACTAGCTTAGGTTACTAAATTAAACTGGATAAGATTCTCCTGAGTATCTTAATATATTTCTGCCTCAATCTTCCTAAGTTTTTTACTAAAGCCAGTGGTGACTGATTAGTCTTACAAACTGCAAGTAACCTGCTTTTGCTTTCACATGATACCATTTCTTCAGGTGAGAAATTCCAGTTTATCTAAAGAAAAGTCTGAAGTGGTTGGCTAAATGTGATACTAAAATATTAGAATAATCCAGTAATTCTCAAAGTTTAGTTTTCAGATAATTTATAAAATTGTGCTGCATGCCTACAGCTGTCAGCAGCATCGGCACATTCCAGATGAGTGCCCATGAATCAGAGATCCAATAATTGTATGAAAAAGCAGCAGCATACCAAGTTTTGTAAAAAAGAAAAAAAAAATCTAATAAATACCTACATGTTCTGTCATGCCAGAGCATAAGTCACAGTATTAAGTGGAAGACTTATCTGAAACACAGTTACATACAGCTGAGAGGAGAAAACCTTACCTTGAAAGGTATGGGAGGTTTGCATACTGTGTAGCTGCACCCTGACCATCACATTTTCTCAACCATTTTTTACCTTTTACAGAACAATGTAAGAATAAAAATGTTAGCATTTTCAGGTACATATAGTTCTTCATGTCACAGGTGTCCTTATGTGTTTCCTAGGAAATCACTCCACATTCACTAACAATTCAGTGGAGCTGAAAGGCCTCCACTTTGTGTGACCTAAAGAGCAGAAAGAATGCATTGATCAAGTCCAAGTTCTGCTGGTGTCCCTCTAATAACACAGTGCTATTTGGTAGTCACAGGATGCTGGACAAGGGCAGTCAGGTGCCATGGAGGGGATGAAAGCCAGCCTAGAAGTCCAGATGGAAAAAAACCCAAAAAAACCTTCAGGGAGCTGAATCAATCTATCTGACAAAAAAAGCAAGAAAGGACATGGGCAGCAGTTGGAAAAGCTGATGAGAGAGATGAAAGCAGGTTTGTCTCAGTGAGGGAAAGATGGTGAGACATAAGGTAGAATCTTGCAGCAGGGTGATCCTGAGAGACCCTGAAGGAGAGAGAGTAAAAGAGATTTGGAGATCGGGTGGTGTCACTGGGGCAAGTGAATGAGTCAGAGAAGGAAAAAGGATAAGCCATCTCAAGGTCTGGGTAAGGATGGAAGAGGAGAGGGTTGTAGGAGGAAGAAAACAGCAGACAGGATGCTATGGGGAGGAACACATTCATGTTGCGGATTTCAAACTTTGCAAATTTCCTTTCTAATAACTACTGGTCACTAACCCATGAATATCTAAAACAAGATCTTTTTGTCAGTCTTCCCTTTAGTTCAAATATTTCAGTTATTTCTCTCATCTCAGATGAATCCACAAAATGCCGTAATGAATGCAAGAAGGTAGTAATTATCCTCTACTGAGTTTTAAAATGCATAAAATTGGTGGCACAGGTTTATTACTTTTTCATCCGTGAAAAAAAATGTGCATGCTTCATGCACTGCTTCTCAGCAACTCAAGAGCAGTGAACTTATTCCAGTTAAATACCTCAGTGTCATTCACTTGAAAACTGGCCCTTAGTTCAGTCATAATTTTTTGAAAACGCACAGTGTAATATTGTCATGAATTGTATTGAAGGTAACTTTCTTCTTTTAAACTGCAAAGTGAAACACAGGGTTCAAACCTACAAATGTGGGAGCTCTGGTTATGAGTTGTTAATGCTCAAAATATTAACAAGGACATCTGTAAATAAATCTTAGTTCTGAAGAGCTAGGTAAACATGCTTGGTTCATGAAAACAGGGCTTTAAAAGTAAGAATGGCAAAAACCTGTATTTAAGATTCTATACTTGTGCATATTTATGTTTCATTTACAAATATGATTAATGGCTTGATACCTACTCTTCAATTAAAATCAGCAGCCTTAACTCAGAATTACTTCTGATCTTGCATAAAGAACCCAAGGGGGGAGGCGAAGTGCCTCCAAGGGGGGGAGGCGAAGTGCCTTTTTGCAGCCTAAGACTTCCGGCAACATTTCAAATAATAAGAGTATTAGCCAAACTTTCTTCCCCTGAAATTCAGCTGTAAAATACCCCTAAATTTCAGGAGTAAAACCAAAACCACCACTAAGTTAAAATATGTCATTTTAAACAGACTGTCAATTTAGGCACCTTTTTGAATCCTAAAGTGATTGTCTCTATACTCTGGGATGTGATGTGTGGTTTCCACTCATGTATCATTTCTCCTGGATAACAGCAGGCAGCTGGGTCCTAAAAAATTACAAGGGTTAAAGTCTCTCTCTGGACAGCAATTACTGGAGCACATCTATGCCAGGACAGGCAGCAGAATGCCCCTCCTGCCACAGGTTTGCATCAGCTTTCATTTACTCTATAATACATCATCATTCCTACACAAAAAAGAACTTCATAGTAACCCAAGAGAGTTTTAAAAACTTCGCAAAAAGTAATTGTGGCTGCGAGGAAGGGAGAGGATGCAAAGAAAGGAAGTGATGAGATAAAAAAAGGCTTGTCCCACTGACATCCACATCAAACAAAATTTCTTCAGGCAGAACAAGGAATACATTTGTCCCTTGAAAAGCGTACTTTTCAGAGATGCTTGAATCCCTGCTTTCTGTTAGGTAAATAATTTCTTCTCTGTTGTCTCTGTAAAGATCATGCAGTCTTGCAAACGAGGCTGAGCTGGGCAAACATAGAGCCATTTCTCAGCTGAAGTCATAAATTACTTATTGTTTTAATATACTGGAAAATTGGCAGGAAGCGGGGGAAGGTACGTCAGTTACACAAGACTTTAAACCATCACTTATCCTTGCCTTCCATTAAAAACGCGTTAGTTGCTGTAGCAACTGTCAAACCACACTCCGGTTCCTCTTCCTCCAAGATACAGAACTTCTCCAAAACACTCACACACAACACAGCTCTTCCCCATCCAAAGGACAGGTTTCTGGCACTTTTGCATTGTTTAAAAAGAAAGAGGCTCTCCAAGGAGCTGACAAATCCCTTGCAGGCCTTTTACTCCAAGGTATGATCCTGTAGAGAACAAATCCTTAAGAAATCCTTAAAATTCTTGGTTTTTCCCCCCATATATCTACCCTCTTTTTTTCTCCTCTTCCTTTTTTCCCTTCTTTTTGCATTATACACAATGTTACTCAATTCAGCTTAATGCACCACTACATCTTCCAGCATTAAACAAAATGCCTACACATCTGTCAGATGTCCCTTCCCCTCTCGTTCCTTCCATCATGGGAAAGGCAAATACAAGGGGACAATGTCACATTGCAAACACACACTGCAAATCTCTACATCATGAAATACAACGGCAGAGACAGGTCTCCCACCTGACACCTGAAGAGAAAACCCCTCTCCACAACCACAGCTGCTCAATCATTCCAAAGGGATCCGGGCTCTGTCACCAATGAGAACAAGTGTTTTCTCACTGGTTGAAATTCTACTCTATGGGACTGAAATTTGAACAGGCTAAAAAAACAAACAAACAAACAACAACAACAAAACAACAACAACAACAACAACAAAAGTGGAGAAGAAACCATTAGCATGAAGAAAGCTCTGTCAGAAAAATGACAAAATCACACACTACTGAAGAAAATCTCATGAGGAAGTGGAAACATATTCCTCCCCTTTGTGCAGCATGCCAATATTAATGATAAGCAAAGATCCCTGGGAAGTTCTTGCATGATCAAGAATACTACCCAGGGCAGGATGCTTCCACAATAAAGGGAGGGCTTACCCACCTTCTTACCTCCTTCAATCCTTAGCAGCTCCATCCTACTTCTAACTAGAATGTGATGCTTAAAAAAGATGTTCACGCCTAAATGCTTTTTTGTTTTAGGAACACTTAATGCAAGCAAATCTATTGTGCACAATGGGATGATTATTTTTAATTGCTGTTCTGAAAAGAAAGCATCATAGTATTGCACAGATTATCTTCAGGAATGCATATGAATTCTGCTCTTCTTCAAGAATTTCAGTCTTGGATATACTTACCTTTTCCAGTTTTATAGTGATTCTTCTGAAGCGTGTTGTAGAACAGGGGATTAGTGGTTCCACATAAAATTATTTTTGGTTCCTCTAGCAATACCTAAACTACCCAGCCACTTCACCTTGCAGTTCATTTCTTCAGCACCATATGCATCACTTTCATTTCTTTCTACCTACACACTTGTTTCTCTAACAGGGCAAAAATGAACCAAAAATGTACAGTGCACTTGTGCTGCCTACAGAAGCAAAAAGCACTGAGGCAGCTATGGGAGAAGGGGTTTGCGTGTGTGTCCATACAAAGTTAATTGCAAAGTAATATGCACAAGCATACCCTGAACCCAGCTTTCTGTGAGTTTACAGTGGAAACAGCTGCATACTGGCCCAGCTACACATTATAAACAAGGTCACTTGACTCCTGGGAGCAGTGATACACCACCACTGGTTTGAACCATAAACCGGTCTGTTCCCCGAGCGAACAGCAATCACTCCCTGCAGTTAAGTAAGGAGCACTGAGGGATGTTTTTACTTGCTCCCAGTTCTGCCCACCAAGAGCAGTCACTGAATAGGTATTGGTGGCTGCTCTTCCTATCAAAAATTCTGAAACCAGCCAATATATTTCTTCTGCACTTAAAGAGATTGTTGGACTGTTCCCATACCCTTGTTCTTCTAGTCTCTCTCTTTTGTAATTTGTGTTTGAGCAGACACTCTAAGCAGGTTTGTTTTGCTGTGCTCAGTCATCCTTTCATGCTTCTACTGGTGCTGCCCCTCTTTTACCATATCCTTAACTTTTATGCTACCCCATAATTTATCCAGGCTCATACACTTACATGACAAGGGTTCAGGCTGCTATGTTAATGAAACAACCCTGAAGGAAGTGCAGGATACCATTTGCTTTTTATTACCACTTAGCATCTGTACATCTTGCACAGAATGAATAAACAGGGCAGCCAGCATCTCAAGGACACCTTCTGACATTTTGACTGTCAGATTTCAGGCTGCAACAGAGAACTCCAGAGCAATGAACAAGGGCTGCTGACATTTGCACTGAAGTTCCCAAACCACAGCTGTGAGATTTACATCCAAAAAAGGTGCGATGGAGTAGAGCCTAACTAATTACAGTGTGCTTAAATACAAAGCAAAGCAAGCACTCCATCCCATTAACTCACCAGCTAAGTTTAGTCAATCTACAGCTAAGATCAGTCTGGAATTAGCCAGAGATCTTCATCCTAAACATAAAAAACATTCATGCAGTCCCAAAGCCATACACCAGAACACTTTCCCAGATGTGAACAGATTGGACTGAAAAGTTACTGACTGTAGAAATTCATCACCACTTCTCAGCTGGCATACCAAAGTTCAGCTTTTTTTTTTTTTTCTATTATCCCTATACAAAATTGCCCAGATTACACAAATATCTTCAAATACAGCATTTTAAATGTGATAGCCAGCTGACAGAGTCAGCCATTGAGCAAGAAGCAAGTATTTATAATACTTCTTTAAATACTTCCTCTATTATTTACAGCTTTATGTTACATGTGTTTATGTTACATTATGAGCTATATCACCCATTTTTGCTGCTTCAGTAGTTGCAAAGTTGATCTCCCTTTCAGTACCACACCTATTTAATCTGAATTCTTTTGTTCTAGAACGATAATGTACAAGAAGCTGTGCTTTCTCAATTACCTTACTTAAACCTGTTGTAAAGGGACACATATTCTAGCCAAGTTTTATTCATATATAAACAAGGTGACACTTTAAAAGCTGAAATTATAAAATGTGGAAGAGCATCTGTCTAACTTCACTACAGAGACAGATTTTAAAATACTTCCTTTTTTTTTATAACTTCAGTTTTTTAACTTTAAAACATTATCTGTCTGCCCATAAATAATGAAGTGAATCTGTCCTTTAGAACAAGCAAATATTTGAAAACATTTTCTTTTGAGTTCTGCTTTAGCTACAAACCAAAATGGACCTCTTACCCCACATATCCCACTCCTGGAGCTGATTAGTCAGCTCCCTTTGGATAAAAAAACATCCAAACAAAAAAACCAACCAAACAAAACCCCAGCAAAAACCCCCAGGGCCTAAGGAGAGAGAAAGAAGCTTATACTCATTTCCTAAGACAGGAAGTTTGAGTACATACAGCCTGATAGAAGGAGGGGAAAAAAAAGCCCTCAAATGTCTGAGCCCAGTAGCTTGGCTACTTCTGAATACATACCAGGATATAGCAAGTTCCTCCTTCTAAAAAAAGCATTATGAATCATACACTATAGCACAAACCCTTAGGTTTTCTGTTTGGGTTTTTTGGTTTCTTTGGGGGGAGGGGGAGATTGTATTCTTGTTTTTAAGTTTCTAAACAAAAAGTTTTACAGCAACACAGAGGAATAAACAACTCCAGGACAGGGCAAGGAAACTTAAGAAAGCTTAGACTAGGACAGATTTTCCCACATAACCACCTGCAACAGTACCAAAAAAGCAAAGAAAGTCAATCTCTTGAGAAAGCAGGAGGTTTTTTTTCCTTTCATTCTTTGGATTTCCATTCTCTTCATTCATGTGAGGGGCTACTGCTGTCCCTTAGAGGTGATGCACTGCAGTTGCACAAATAGCTTCTACTGCATCTCTTTCAGAGGCAGTTTGTAAACCCCGCCCCCCCCAAAACCAAACCGCAAAGCCCCCACTTCCCTTAGCAACATTTTCATAGCAAAGATAGTAATTTTGCAGCTATCATGTACCATTAGCATATTGAGGTGTCCCTAAGAACTTAAAAAAAAAAAAGAAATAAAATAAGAAACCTGTATTTCAACAAAGTGCAATATAATGACATTCAACAATATAATAAAAAAGTCAACCTTATGATGTAGAAAACCATCCACTGGAGAAATGCCTACACTTGACTGTGATGAAAACATTGGTGGTCAGGCAACAGAGAACTCCATAACAAGCCTTGGAAAAGACAAAATATCAGGACCACTGAGGTACAAAGCTTGAATCCGGTGGTAAATAGATTGAGAGTCGTGAGGAGTAAGGGTAGAAGAGAGTAGGCTTGGAAGAAAAGGAGAGGCAATGGTCTTAGAGATGTTTCTGAACTAGATTTGACTCACAACGTGCTTTACTAAAATAAAAATCCCTCACTGTTTTCTACAAAACTAAGCTATCAGAATGTTACTCAAAAATTAACACTGTTGCCTGGTTATCTGAGTGCAGAACTTGATCTATGCAGAAAATACCCAGGTGAGCCATGTAGGCACTCAGAAATGAATGACTACAAGCAATCCTGAGATATTCGATTAGCATTTGTTAAATGTGAAAAGGAGAAAGAAAGATGAAACAACACCATGACTATACTGACATACAATTCACATCAAGCTGTAATGTCAAGATATGGACTCCTATTCACACATGCACTCAAAGAATGTAAGACATTCTGAGTTCTGACCTGCAAAGAAATCTTGCAGAGTTCAGAGAGGAAATTACTTTATAAATGCCCTTACTAATCATGATTCCAGCAGTATTAAATTTGCTGTGGAACTACCTATGATACATAAGTTCTGTGGGTTTTTCACACGGAATCTCAGAAGGAATATATTGCAAACAAAATTCAACGGAAACTTACCAGTCAGATGCATCTATATTGATCTCTCTTGCCTCCATGCCCACACAGATAAGCACAGAGCATCAGAAAAATAGCTGCTTGTGAGAAATAAGCAGAAGCTTATCTCCAGAAATAATATTATTTTTGAAACTTTAGCATATCTGCTATTTCAGTTGTCTGTAATCATCACTCCAAAGACTGACTCTCATGTCACATGATTTTTACAAAAATTTGGTTTTCTTAAATTAGGCACGCATATACTTGTATAACATGCTACATATATATAAAATACATCTGTGAATGCTTACAGGGGTAATTTTTTTCTGGACATTCCCTGCTCCCCATTGGACTCTTAGCTGCTGTTGGCATGTACTGCTGTTTCATGTTTCAATTGCTGTTATAGTTACCATTTGCATTACTGTCATGGATCAGGTTAATACAAGTGGGTTGTCCAAATGCTTAACAATAATAATAGAAGTAATAATAACAGGCTCTTCTGCAAGGAATAGAATTTTAGAGCACTTTTCACATCTTGATGAAGACATACCATGAGTTTCTATGCAAAACACACCAATCTTGGAAGCCGGGAAGCAGGCTTGTTCAGAGTCACACTAGCCTGGTATTATATTTGAGCTCCATTTCCTGTCTAAACACCACAAGTGCTATGAGACAGAGATACCAGCAGAGACAGTGGAGCAGAGTCTGGTGTCTCAGTAAACACCCCAGCAGAGGAGGAACAAGAAAGGCACCAGCAGCTGGACACAGCTGAGCAGATGGGAGTGCAAAGGAAGTGTCAGGCTGTACTGGCCAGCACAGTTGGCCAAGCTAAGAGTGAGGCAAAGTTGGCAGGGGGGAAGAAAAGAGTTTTACTTATCATGTCCCCAGCCAACATTATCAACCAACGCTTGCTTGCCTGTTCTGTTCAAAACTTGATGAGTACTGTCATTTTAGTCTGATTTTTCCAAGCTAGCACAAAATCAACTCCAAGCAGTTTCTAAGCACCAAGGAAGCAGCAATCCACAGCAACTTCCAACACCAGTCAGTTTTGATGAAGCAACTGCATTTAATGAAAACCTATTATGGTCTCAGATTACAACAGGGTGACATTTGTAAGAAAGGTTCTCTCTTTAGCTATAGCAGATGGCCTGAGAAGCTATTGCATTTCATAACCAATCTTTCATAGCACTGAAAGTATGAAAACATACATACACAAACATAAGAAATCTAGAATCCTCCTAAATTCTTCTCTGTGGAGAGAAGGGGGGATAAAAAGAAAGAAAAAAATTAACAGTGGGAAACAGCATCATCAAAAGAAAGAGAAGCAGTAACAGGTACTGGAAGGCTGCAATAAGGTCTCTTCAGAGCCTTCTCATCTCCAGGCTGAACAACCCCAGCTCTCTCAGCCTGTCTTCACAGGAGATGTGCTCCAGCCCTCTGACCATCTTCATGGCCTCCTCTGGACCTGCTCTAACCTGTCCATGCCTGTCTTACGCTGAGGACCCCAGACCTGGACGCAGCACTCCAGGCGGGGTGTAACAAGGGCAGAGTAGAGGGGCTGAATCCCCTCCCTTGACCCACTGGCCACTTTTGTTTTGATGCAGCCCAGGGTGCCATGGGCCTTCTGGGCCATGAGTGCACACTGTTGGCTCATGTCCAGTTTTTCACCCATAAGAATCCCCAAGTCTTTCTCTGCAGGGCTGCTCTCAATGACTTCTTCTCCCAGTCTGCACTTATGTCTGGGACTGCCCTGACTCAGGTGCAGCACCTTGCACCTGGACTTGTTGAACCTCATGAGGAGCTCGTGGGCCCACTTCTCAAGTTTGTCCAGGGTCCCCTGGATGGCATCCTGTCCTGCTGTTGTGTTATCTGCAAATTTGCTGAGGGTGCACCAATCCCACTGCCCATGTCACTGATGAAGATATTAAAGGGCACCACAGAATCACAGAATATTGAGGTTGGAAGAGACCTCCAAGATCATCAAGTCCAACCCATGCCCTAACACCTCAACTAGACTATGGCACCAAGTGCCATGTCCAGTCTTTTCTTAAACACATCCAGAGATGGCGATTCCATCACCTCCCTGGGCAGACCATTCCAGTACTTTATTATTCTTTCCGTGAAAAACTTTTTCCTAATATCCAACCTGCACCTTCCTTGATGCAGCTTGAGACAGTGTCCTCTTGTTCTGCCAGTTGCTGCCTGGTGGAAGAGACTGACCCCCACCTGTCTACGACCTCCTTTCAGGAAGTTGTAGAGAGTGATAACGTCACCTCTAAGTCTTTTCTCCAGGCTAAACAATCCCAGCTCCCTCAGTCATTCCTCATAGGGCTTGT
Organism: Coloeus monedula; assembly: GCF_965178545.1. Taxonomy (NCBI): domain Eukaryota; kingdom Metazoa; phylum Chordata; class Aves; order Passeriformes; family Corvidae; genus Coloeus; species Coloeus monedula. The sequence goes on from NC_138783.1 coordinate 100,427,576, forward strand.
GTTCCAAGCCCCTCACCAACCTTGTTGCCCTCCTCTCAAGCATCTCAACATCCTTCCTAAACTGAGGGGCCCAGAACTGGACACAGTACTCAAGATGTGGCCTCATCAGTGCCGAGCACAGGGGAAGAACAACCTCCCTGTTCCTGCTGGCCACACAGTTCCTAATGCAGGCCAGGCTGCCATTGGCCTTCTTGGCCACCAAGGCACACTGCTGGCTCATGTTCAGTGGGCTGTCTACCAGCACCCCCAGGTCCCTTTCTACCCGGACACTGTCCAGCCACACTGTCCCCAGATTGTAACGTTGTAGGAGATTTTTGTGGCCAAAATGCAGAACTTGACACTCAGACTTACTAAACCTCATCCTGTTGGACTCTGCCCATCCATCCAACCGATCCAAGTCTCTCTGCAGAGCCCTCCTTCCTTCAACAGATCAACACAAGCTCCCAGTTTAGTGTCATCTGCAAATTTACTAATGAAGGTCCCATGAGAGTCCTGAGGGACACCATTTGTCACTGGCCTCCACCTGGACCTAGAGCCATTGACCAAAATTCTTTGTGTCCATCCAGCCAATTTCTTATGCAATATTAGTCCACCCTTCAAATCCATGTCTCTCCAAATTGGAGATGAAGATATGGTGTAGGACCATGTCAAAGGCCTTATGGACATCTAGGTAGATGACATTGGTCAGTTTTCCCTTGTTGACCACCGCAGTCACTTCATCATAGAAGGCTATCAGACTGGTCTGGCATGACTTGCCCTTAATGAAGCTGTGCTGGCTGTCTCAGATCATCCATCCTCCTTGTCTTGTATGTGCCTTAACAATGCTTCCATGAGGATCTGCTCCATGACCTTCCTGGTAACAGAGGTAAGGCTCACCCGTCTAGTTCCCTACATCTTTCTCCCCTTTCTAAAAACAGGAGTGATGTTTCCTTTTTTCTAGTCACTGGGGTCTTTGCCTGACTGCCATGACTTTTCAAATGTGGAGAAATATATTCCATCTTTGGAATAATCAATAATTTAAATAATCTATAACCAGAAACGTGAACTTTAAATGACTGGGCGGCACATTCACATTTTTTTCTTTGTGTCCATGTGTAAACTTCTTAAAGCTAAACTGGGGGACCAAGGAATGGTAGTGGATTTTACATTAAATAGAAAATGTCATGCAAAAATTTATGTTAGTAGCGATGTTTCTCAACTGATTAAACTACATGCAAGTCAGTTTTATAAATGCATAGCTCTTGAGGACACATGCTCTTACAACAGTTCTATAAATATTCTTTGTAAAACGTTTATGTGGGCTCAGTGTGTGGGCACATTCACAAACAGATGTGCTAACTCCCTTCTTCCTGACGACCAATAACCAGAAGAGGAAAAAGAAGAGATCCCTTTTAGAAGAATAGTCTAGACAGTTCAAAAATAGCATCTGTGCCCTTGCCAGGTACACAGAAAACTGAAAAAGTAGGAACCATGGTGCTTACTAAAACCAGAGTGTTGTTTTGACTGTGTTTTCCATCTACTGTCAACATTCTGGATTTCAGCAAGGAGATTCACACCCATTCAGGTCCCAGAGAAGGCTACTTCATCCCAAGGCTTAACTGAGAAGAACCATCAGCAGGTTTCCAGGTAACCTTCATACAATGCAAAATCCTGAACATTAGGAGTATTGGTGATGCAAAGCGGCAAGAGGTTTCAGAAGCTGAGATGTCTTCAGAGCTTTAGCTGATCCTTTCCCTATTTGTTCTAATGAAGCTCTTTTTCGTTTGTTTGCTAGCTTATGACACATGCTTGGCCTGGGGAAGGAGTTAAAGGTGGCAAGGAAAATCAAATTCGCTCTTTCCTGTCTTTGCGCTTCCAAAAAAAAAAAAAAAATACAAAGAAGAGCTGTTTATTCTGCCAAGTCAATGTGCATGTTCTGTGCGCTCAGGATGACATTCCCTCACTGGAGACATGTGGAGTTAGATAACATCAATTTATGTTAAATAATCTTAAAATAGAAACACATACAGTGCTGTTTTAAACTTACTAGATAGTGCTTTCTCAGAGTCTGACTCTGCATGTTGTTTTTTGTTTTCTTTCAGTGTGTGGGAGATATTATCTCATGTTTTAGTGGATGTGGTCATTTTCTCTCTGTGGCCAAGTTTATAAATTCTTGCAGGTTCTGTTCCCACATTTGGGGACTCTACATTTCCCTCAAGATCCTGGGTGAGCAGGAGTTTGTAAAACTCCACTCTGCAAGTGAGCCTTCACAAACCTGAAGTGACTGAAACTAGAGAGTCCAGGGACCGCAAGAGCTGCTGCAGGAAGGTTTATCACACAATGATCTGGGATGTTAAAAATTTTAATTTCTAAGCAGAGTGCTAATGTTGCATGCACACACTGTATCAATATAATAAAGTAAGGCTGCAACCATCACATCACATCATAGCTTGACCAATTTGAATTGACAATACTGAATTATAAATTACTATGTTTAGCACCACCAAACTTCCAGTCTGTAAACCCTAACTCCATCCTGCTCTTACTAGCTGCTATAAATTTGCCATTAGAAACTAAGTACTGTGGAGAGACTAAAGTTTAATTGTTTTATATCTTCTCCTCGCAAAGTTTTGATACTGTCAATATGAAGACAGCTCTGCAGGTCAAAACTGATGAAGTCTCCAAGCTGCTAAAGACCAAGCTACCGTAACCTGGATCTACTTGATACCTCTGCCACAGCAAGCATGCTCTTTAAATGCTCCTTTCCCAGTCTTCCACCATGTTGTAAATTTGTCCAGTAGCTAAACAGTCAACACAATACACTATACAGAAGACAGAAAAGAGATTGGGCTTGAAAACACCAGCGCAACTAGAAAAAGAGAAATTTGGCTTAAATTTAACAGGTTTTGTGTTGTGCCTACTTTTCCCCTGCTCCCCCCTTCCTTAACTCCATGGTATGCATCGGCTCTCAAGGGACACTCCCAAAGTCGTTGTCAATCTCTAGCCTTAATTTCCCACAGAATGCATGAAAGTCCCTAAACCCAAAAGTATTAAGTGGAAAACATCAATGCTGGATAGAGTCCAGATCTGATGATACAAAACACAATTAAAGGCTCAGCAATTTAACACATGACAGAAGCTGCCTAACCACATCAAGAAATATCTTACCATGCACACACTTCAAGGGGTATTTTCTGAAGCTTTATAAATACCCTGTTTGTTGTATTTACACTCTCCAAAGAGTTACTGTCAATGGTTCTCATAAAACACTGCACACACAAACCAGACAAATTAAGTGCTGCAGCCAATGGTGATTCCTCCTGGCCCTTAGAAGCAACCATGCTTACGCTGCTGAACTAATGATGCATTTTGCAACATTGCTTGGAAGGAAAGAAAACCAGCACACTCAGAAAATCTTACTCTTTCTACAACAGCCATTTTAAGACAGTAAGGAAATAAGAGTGACTAGATATATTTGTTTAATGCAAAGATGCTAGTGTTTTACTCCATGATCTAATTCAAGCAAGAAGCAAAATAAAAGGAAACAATAGAAAATTACTTACCTGGAAAAAAAATTCTTATTCCTCAGTAGACTACCTAACTTGATTTCAAAATTACAGCTGCCTGACAAGAACTTGCTCTAACAAGAACAAAAAGTTCATAGTTGCTTGGCCTAGCAAGTGTAAGTAATTATTTTCTGAACTGACAAGTCATTATGAATGGGACTTCATACTTTTAACTGCAAATCTTCTCAAGTATAGATTGAATCCTAACTTTGATCTAAGGTGTCACACCACCATATTTATTTGAATTACTACATCATATAAGGAGACTCAATTCAACCCAATTTTCACAGAGCAGGCTATCAAAATAACCTGAGGTGACAAAACAGGGTAATGCTGAAGGAACTAAAGCAAATCTTTCCAAATCAATAAAATCCTACACCAGACTTCCAAACTATCCAACAAGCACCAAATTTCCTTAAGAAGTTAGTATTCAACACTCAAATCTTAGGCTGCAGAAAAAGAATTGTAGGTATCAGACTACCAGAGAAACAAGAAAAGAAAAAAGAAAGTTTTGACCCCGCCATCTGCAGCATGATCCTGATCAGTTATTTATTCAGCAAAGCACGTCACATAAGCACCCCCAACACTATCGCTGCACTTTTGCTCCTAGTTACCAGAAAAATTGCATTTTGGCACCTAGTTCATTGTCTGTAACAAATGACCTTTTCTCTTTCAGAGATTAAAATTCTGTGGTGAGTATTTTTCCATCTTCCCAACAGGTGTTAGACTGCAGCAAGTCAGACATGGTGATGTCTTTCAAGCAGACCCAAGGTTCATTCACAGCAAGGTGAAGCAGCCCCTCCCATGACACAGCACACTTCAAAGCCTCTCATAATGTGGAGTTTAGACTCAGAACCAGACATCTCTGATAATTCAGCATTAAAAAAAAACCAAAAAAACCCAGATGAGTCATTGAAGTGTTCCTGTTCCTGTAGCAGTAATGGCAGGAATGAAGATGAACAGTGATCATGTGCATGGTTCCTTGCATTTCTAGGTCTTCATACTGGTACTTCACTAAGGGTTTTGTATTTTTTCAGTCATATTGCAAAGTTCCCAACGCACTGCTCACCTCTAAAATACATGAATTGGCTTCCCTGGAAATGGCACTCAGCTGGAAAAGAACAAGAGTTATAAAAGTAATAATTACACCAGGGAATAAGAGAAAGAAAGCCTCTGCGTTTACATTTTAAATTTATGAAGCACTTTGCTATAGTCAGAATTCATGTAGCATAAAAGAGTGGTGGGCAGACTGAAGAAAAGACAATTTTGACAGCCTGGTTTCATTTAATTCTATGATTCTACCATCTTCCTTACATCTTGGTCATTCCTTCCCATCATCCATACCTTTAATCCATACTCTACTGTCCACATCAGCATACAGAATCAGAAGCACTCTGGGCACCCTGATACTGCATTATCCTGTACATAGGGAGCAGTTCAATTTTCCATACACCCAGACTGGCATGGTGGAAGACATGTGTTACCCAAAAGCCTAGACATTTCCAGAAAAAAATTTGCTAACAGCCAGTCATCGTTCCCTGAGAAAGATGTGCTAATTAGAAAACGAGTATGTTTTTGCAACTTCTTTAAAATGTCATCTCAGGAGCTCCTTGAGTTTTCACGAGGAATAAAATCTCTTCCTGCTTTTTTTCAACATGACCTTTAAATCTCCTCTTGCCTTCAGGTAGCTTTTTCTGCAGCCAAGAGCATAACATTTCCTTACATTGTTACTGATGCTCTAATTATGAGTGCAGCATTTGCCCAGGAAATAATAGGAACTCATAGATTATATTATCTAAACTAACTACTATTTCCCTTCCCACTCATTTGGAAACTATCCCAAATAAAGCCTAACACACAGTTTACAAGTTTCATGCCCACTTGGGACTACATTAACAGCAGCAGATCTGCATGTAAGTAAATGCATCATAATTCTATGCTGTCACAGCTTTTGGCTGATGGACACTTGGAAATTTGCAGTAAACTCTGTGAAGTGCAGAAAAGTTTCTGTGCTTTTAAACCCAACCCATGATTACATAAAAATCTCCATTTCACATTTTATTCTGCCTCTTAAAGCAGAGTTTGAGCCCTCAGACTTGTGCAGCGAATTTGGGAAATATGTTAATTTTTTGAAAACAAAAAACAAAAGGGTCACAGAGTATGTATTTTTTTAAATGTATCTCTATATTTTTCAAGCCTTCTCATGATTTCTTAATGCTCCAGATTGGACAGTTTGGCTGCAAAGGAATTTTACAGAAGTTTAAAAAAGGTATGGCAAGCTATGAGAAGGATGTAAATACATGCATAGCTTTCTCTCTGTCAAAGCATGATTTGCAGATCTCCAGAATAAAAAGGCAGCTGGAAAGCAAAACACACTTCTAGGGATGGTTAACTGTAGAATTAATTTGCTGTTGGTTTGGTCATTTGTGAATCTTACAGATATGTTCCCACAGTAGAGAGAGGAACCAAATTAAGAATTTCTGTTATTTATAGTGCTCCAATAGAAGAGCAGTTCTAGCGTACTACATCTGGAAATGAGTATTTGTATACTGAATAAGTTTTGCTATGAAAATTAAACTGAGCAAAACTCTAAGCACAGATTCTGTACCTTCTAAAAATACAAGCAGAAATACACATAACTGCAGTATTGATAATAAATTTTAAAAGCCCCAACATCCACAAGAAATTACACACTTCATTATCAGACTGTGGTTCTACATACATTTATGTCTAAACATATCCTTACACCATACTAAACAAGGCATATCCATTCAGGATATGAAGTCACAACAGTTCAATAGTAATAGCTATCTTCACAGAATTCAGATTATTTTTCACTATGATAAAAAAAAAAGTATGGGGAAACTGAGATTATGTCAGTGCTTTACAGACCATTACAAAAAGCAAAAAAGAAGAAAGGCAGAGTTCCCATCTCTCTGGTTCTGCAAAACCATGTAGAAAAAAACCCCTCAAATGATGTGCAAAGTAAGTTCACTGAGGAATTATTTTGGACTGACACTAGTATCACATTTCCTTCTGACATTCTATAGTCTACTGTATTTAATCACAATCAATATTTATATTGCCTAACTTTGACACACATCAGGCAACATGCCATGGCTCTAGCATTATACTCAGTGTAGGCAGTTTCCACTTCTTAGGATAACAATTCAGTCAGATGTAATATTAAGTAAGATTTTAAGACAGCAGATGGCATCACTTAGTTATTTTTAACTGTTGCACACTGACCATTTACTGTGTATCATAATCCATTTTTGAAGATTAGTAAATGGAGCTTATGGGCAGCACAGAAATGGGACATTAAAAAAAAAAATTACTGTTTTACCTATCTGGTTGCCTTGATCTGTACTGAATGTCCTGCAGGCATTGTAAGAGTGCAGCATTTCCCACAGCTGTAGCTGCCCTTCTTTGGATTCACCAGGTACTTCTGAGCCCCCAGCTGAAGGCATTCTTTTCCTCCCTAGATCAGCAAGAGCAATGGCAGGCTTTCAGCAACCTGTCAGCTGCGACTACAGCTTAGTGGGATTTATAGACGTTTCCTTGTTTGTTCCTACTGGGATTACTATCAGAGCTACATCACGCCATCAGGCATAGAATCACAAAATGTTTTAAACCATTATTAAAGAAGTTGCCCATTCAACAAATCAGAGTTGACAAAAATAGTGAATACCAGAAAGGCTCCTCATGCCCATTGAGCATCATACAGGAAATAACAGCCAGGATGAAAACAGACCTGGCTCTAAGCTTTGAGAGGAACTGCAAAACCAGATCTGCTACTCCATATTCCTTTTATAATTTCTTTCTTAGTGTTCCTTGTATAATATCTATGATATTGTCGGCTGATGTAAAAAAGGCAGAAAGATGTATTACCTTTGTCAATTCAGATGATACGCACATTTTAAAAGGTAAACTTTAAAAACAGAGGTGTCCATACACAGGTTCAAACTGCCTGGGAAAAGGGGAATTCAGAGATGACAACATACCAAGTCATTTTGCTGAACCTTTCCAGAATAATAAAAACATGTTCTACACAGGGTATTAAGAAAGTGCCTGTCACAGTAGTTAGTAGGTGTTACAGTCACAGTGTGTGATCAAAGAGGTGTATTTTTCCATGTACCACTCAGTCAGAATGCAGGAATGCACTGTGGGGAACATGAGCTTACAATGCCACCAGGGAACAGTCAGCTGGACCACCTTCATCAGGCTCATGGCAAGACTTCTAAGTTCAAGGATGGTAGCCCATAGTGCAGACCTGGTGCAGAGGTGACCCTATGCTGGTTCACTCCTGGTAAAGCCATTGGAATCTGTCTCCTCCTCAGCCACACGCTATTCCAGAGTATAACAGAGGGTCCCTTGAAACCTTGCATGAAAGAGATGCATGGGAAATGGGGAATAAACCATACAGAGAAGGGAAAATATAAGGTCAGAGTACAGGAGAAACACTCTCCTCCTCACCCACACATACACAGCTCTGCTTTTCTTTACCCACTCTAACTTCTCTGGTCTCACCTTTTTAAAAATCTGTTTTCAGAGAGCCATGCTGTACATACTGTCTGAACTTGGACACGGCAGTCTTACAGAATATTCAGCAATTCTCTGCAGGGTTCCCAAGAGTATCCTTCCTTGCTGGCTAAGTGCAAATGCCCGCCAGAATGCATGCTGAGTATTTAGTGTGCATTTTATAGCAGCCAGAAGCTTGACCTGAGCATCTTCTGTTGGTAGCAATAGATTTTTAATTAATAATGAGTCATGAAAACCAACAGGGCAAAGGAACTTATGTGGAAGCTGTAGATTTCTTCAGAAAAGAAAAAAATACTGCAGAAAATACTGAAAACAAACATTAGAAGTAATGAAGAGGTTATAAAATAATTTCATTTTCTGTCTTCATAAAGCTCTGTTTTCTCCCCTAGCGTTCAGATCAGCATTGCACTTCCAAAGCATTCATCCTTTGTGCTCTAAGCCTATGGCAGAAATAAGCCTTTTCAGTCACTCAGAGAATGTCATTATACTTCTGGAAAGCAAACACAGCTCCAAAAGCTGTGGAGGAACAGAGGGGGAAGGAAGGGAAAGTATCAATCTCTGCTACAATTAATTATTCAAATCTTATTTTTTTAATGGACGTCACTTTCTGAAGTGTTGTTAGTGTGTGCATTAGACAACATTTCTTGTCCCCATGGGTTAATTTCTTTTCCAACCTGCTAGCAATACAGACTGTAGAATGCAGAATCCATAACAGAATGAATTAAACTTATACATCCAACAAAAGTGTGAATCCAAACTAACAGCACTATTACTAATGTCACAGTAATTGACATTGATACTCACTGCAGCCATATGCTTTCTGCTGAGTTGGTTTTGAAATACCAGTCCAAAAGGTAGTAGACAGAAGATAGAAGAATAAATTCCTAGAGGTCACCAAATAGTCAGTAATGTTATTTGTAATGAACATCACAACCATAACAACAAGAATTATCCGACACAGTTGTCTACAGCAGCAGGGGTTAGCCTCATGTGATTCTGCCCTGTCCTGTCTTAGGGCTGCAGCTCCACAAAACACAATACGGACACAGAAGCCAAAATCCACAAGAAACAAGCTCAAGAGGTCTGTCCTCAGCGTCAGAAGTGATGTCAGGTAGACTTCAAATTTTATCTGAAACATACTCATTGAAGTATCAGACCATATTTTAACATTACTTAGAGGTCTAAAATTACACATAGAGGTCTCACAGGGCTAAGCCAGAAGGGAGTCAGTTGCCTAAGCCCTGTTCCAACCAGCAGCTATTAACTTGGTTTAAACACTGTAAAATGCCACTGAGGACTTCCAGGATATTTATGTGCCTAGGCATTTCCAAATATCTGATCTCTAGGTACAGGCAAAGTGGAGCCCTTTAAAATTCCTCAATATGGAAGCCATTCTGTCCTATTTGATGAATTTTGTGGTAACTGAATCTCACAATCAACCTATGTATTGTATTCTTTATGCAGAGGCACACATACAGAAACAGAGGAAAAGCATTTTCTAAAATTACAGGGAAAACTCTGTAGACATGCCTATATTATTTTAAAGCCAGCTACAGCAAGCTTTTGAGCTAATCTGTGTAAATGAAACATTATATTCTCGCCACGAGACTATTTATTTATTTACTTCTGACAGGAAAAAGCAGACTCCAGAGCACCAACAACTCCTACCATGAACCCCTAAAGGATTCAGGTCATGATTTGACTTCCTGCACCTTCAGAATTACTTCCCAAATCTTCCTTCCCCTTTTTTTCTAGACTAAATTCTGAATTTAAATAAGCAGTAAGAACATTTCTCAAGTGTATAACAATCTACTTACACCTTTATCCCAAATCCCAGCTGTCTTGGTTTGCAGACACTTGCGCAGCAAATGCCAAAGGGACTGGCTATCTCCTCAGTTCCTTTAACAGAGTGCAATTCTGAAAATACGAAAAAATATCTCCTCCTTTCTGTCTTCTACAGTGCTTTTGAACTGGTGGTGGGAGGAGCAGAAAGTCTCCCTATCTTGCAGTGCGAGAAAAAGCCCATCATAAGTGACTCACCAACATTAATCACATATATACCAGATTGAAAGGCACTCAGAACATGAAGTCTGAATCCCAGGCTCAGTTAAGCAAATGAGAAACAAATTGCTTGGTACCATCATATTCTTTTAACTCTGTATCTGTACAGTTTGCATGATGAAGCTGATGAATATAAATTTATTGTTTCTAGCACTGAACTTTTACAGAGAAGTGATGCTGAATGTTTTGGAAGAACAAGCAGCTGAGTAGCATGCTACTTCCTATGTCTTGAAATGAATAAGCACCAGTGTAAAGATTTTCTCATGTAAAACATTCACATTACTTATCACCTGGTCTGTCCATTAAAATCAATATCCTTATAGCTTAACCAAGCAGATGAAGATCAGAATCTTAAATAATCAAATCACACTGCAGCTTGAGATATTTCATCTTCTGTTTGCTTCTCATGGAGAGTATTGTGAGTTTTTATTCACTAACACAAAATCCAAGTATAAAAATCCAGAGCGTACTGCTTAGATTCAAGACAACAGCTAAATATTGGGGGTGAGTAGATTTGAAGAAAATAAGAAAAATAGTAAGAAAAAGTCCTACTGTCTCCAAAAGGAAGCTTAAGAATGAGAGTATTTCTTTTCTTATTTAAAAAAAACACAACTAAGCCATGTTTGGAAATATATACATGCTACTTGAATCTACAAAGCAGGGAATTTTCCCGTTCACACTATGTATGCCATACTGCTCTACATTCTTCATAAACTGGACTCAGGCTCTTTGCCTTTCTGGTATTTTTAACTCTATGTGATACCAACTATCCAGCTCCCATAACACTATTCCCAGAATTACATATGAAGAATATTCTATTAGCCATAAAAAACAACAATATACTTACAAAAAGTAAACTACACTCCTCCTGTTTTTCAGGGAAGTATTCCAATGCCCAGAACTAGACTACAGTCTGCCACAGCCCTGTAAATTCAGGATAAATCAAGTGCTGCTCTAACATTACCTTGGCATAAAAGAAATCAAGACCTCACTGCAATACAGTGCTTGAGCTACTGCCAAGTTAACAATTTCTATTGGCATTTAATTACAGTACATTTCCTGAAGCTAAGGCACAGCTTTAGCATGAGCAGGGCTGCTCTGAGCAAGACACTTGTTCTGTTCAGATCAACACTTACCTGACAATTAGGTTTAATATATAGCAATGTGTGACACACAAAACCAGGCAAGGATATAAATTCAGCTCGTCACTGATTGCTAGAGAATGTTCAACCCAAACATTATAACTACAACTGTAAATAATAACAATACTTACATAAATCCTACCGATGTTTTGCAAACGTAAGAATAAAATGGTCAGATTTTCTTCTGGGTAGATGTACTTAAAAGAGTCCTGGTTAAAAACTGAGTTCTAATATATTTTAGACATTTATACTCCCCTAGAGAAAATGCTTGCATGACTTCAGAGCTTCAGTCTGTTCTAGCTCACCACACAACAGAAGAACGTGCTGCTTTGGACAGATCATGTCTTGCTTCTGGTATTCCCTCTCCCAAATCTTGACAGGGAGCAAGACACCCAGAAAGAGCAAAGTGATAATCTCACTCGCTGTGACATGGGAGTATGGCTTTTTGTATAAATATGCTGCTTCAGACTTAGGTCACAACCACTCACTTTGAGAGGCTCTCTGAGGTATATTGACCCTGTGCCCTCATCCTTTGAAAAAAATCAGCGACTTGACTTTGCCATTCAAAACCTGAGGTACCCTGAAACACTACTCACTTCTGAGACACTTGGGTCTGCTTGTACATCATTCAAGAAAACAAAAATCCAGAAAGTAGAATCCTAAACTGGCCATGATGCCACATTTAAAGGGATCCCTAGTAATGTCAGTAAACAAAGTTAGGCAGTGAGAAAAGAGCTAAATGGGACCTGGCAGGGTGGAATAGCTACAGAACCCAACACAGACCCAATACCATCTCTCTCTCTGTTGTGAATGCACAGGAAGACAACTTTGCCCTAAAGGAAGCTCACATCAGTCCTTCAGTAATGTTAGCTGGAGCAGGACCACACTCACTTGTTCTGCTTTCACACCTTGTTTATGGAAGCTTTTCTAATGTCTTAGCTGCCAAAAGTGCTGGACAGATGGAAAGCCTTTCCACAAGGGCTAAAGAGTGCCAGGCTCTGTTTTGTGAACAGAGAAGTTCACAACTTCTCACAAGGATCCTGAAGGTTTATCTTACAGACTCAGTCACAACTTTATAAAGCAAGAGAGACAGATATGTTCTAAGTTTTGGTGACTGGGCTTTTTCACAGTATTCTGACATGTTTGAAAAAAACAAGCATTCCATAGAAAGGGTTAGAGACATCCTAAGATGCAAATGTCCCTGAAGAGTAACTCCACATCCTCTGGGTACAGATTTTATGTAATAAGACTGGTGATAAAGTGATCCAAATTGCTACTGATGGTCCCAATGCTATGTTATTGTAGTTTGATGTGCAAAAGAGTGCAAGATCTTGAAAAATCATATTAATAATGTACAAAAGTTCAGTCTAAGGACTATCACTTTGGTTGTTACATAAGATCCTATGAAGAGAAAAGCAGAAGAAGCCTTTGTTTCTTGGTAGATCTTGAGAACAAAAAAAAAAAGACTGCTTGATTTTACTTTAAAAATGAACATCTCTGCTCTCTTTTCTGCACTGTTAGAAATAAGTGAGAATAATACCTCATACTGTTTGAGAGTTGTGATAGTAAGAACAAATCAACCACTATCAGCTTGCAAACTATGTTTATAACAATATATACAGGTTATTGAATCCAGAGCAGCAGAGGGGTCCAATCCATATTCCTGTGAAGTAGCCAGCTCAAAAATCACTCCAATTTACATGTGAGAAAACCAAAACAAAAGGTTTGTGCCACATGCCTAACAGGGACTGTACATAGGTGTTTAAATTTAGACCAGGGAAACTGCCCAGGTTTCCACAGCCCTCCTGGTACAACCAGTAAAATGTCAGTCTGCTCTCCATACCTCAGCCCCACCACACCACACTAACATCCACACAGCAGTGACTGAAAAGGCAGAAAGTACAGGAGGTGGTCTCCCAGAGGTATGTGTAAAAGGCCACATGCTTACAGGACAAAGAGATGACCACAGTTTTCATTCAGAAACATGGAAACAGGCTCTTTTGCAAAAAAAAAAAAAAAAAAAAGAGCTTCATAGCCAGAACACTAAGCAGATATGGGAATATATTTCTGAAAAAAAACAAAAACCAAAAACTAAGAAAAGGGTGAAGGGGAAAAAAAACATCAAATCCTCAAATCAAACCCAAAAATCAGACATGACCACCAGTAGGGAATAAAAAAATCAAATGAAACCAACATAATCAACCAGGCAAACACAAACAAATAGATTCCTGAATTTAGGCTATTCTCTAACCTAGGGGCTTGTAGCTCTTCCAAGAAACTGGAGTTGGAACCTCCCTGCAGGCCATGCTGGAGAACAGTGAACCCACATTTTCTGGTCCTGTGCAGCCCTGTCTGGCACACTGGCAGGTCTGTGACAGGGACCTGCTTCACCCTTTCCACTGCACAGGGAGTTTACACACGCACTCAAGGCTGTAGTTTCCCCTCCAGAAAAAGCCAAGGGTTTCACAAGTGTGTTACAACTTTGCAGCTTCACACTTCCCTCCCTCTTTTAACTTAGCCCCAAGGAAATTGCCTAAGGTCAGCATGAAACCATTTGCACAGGCAGGAATAGAAGTCCAGCACCAGTCTCAGACGTGGACCGCACCCTGCTACTCACTGCCCAAGTATGAGTGCATCGTTCAAGATGCAGGGCTTAATCCTTTCTCTTCTCCAGATGCTTTACAGCAACTGTTGTCAGACAGGCTGGAACACAGCGTGAAGAGTGCTAAATTTCAAGTACATTTCTGTGCTCTTATGACTCTGATTCGTCTTTCTTGTCTGTTTAGAAACATACTGAAGTAACATACACCATAAATAACACCTTCGGAAAAGGCCTCAGCAAGATGCTCACAAAGTCTTCTGCAGTTTGTGATTCAATGTGTCTCCTCTCCAGTTTAACCTGACATGTTGGCTTGTTATTAATCTGTGTGATGCTTCAGATATTTTCAGTAAGTCTTACTGAGATAAATTTAGTCTAAATGGGAGGAAAATTTGAGTTTTCATCCATGTTATCTGAACTTTTTCATTGATCAGAGAACAAGTTCTAAACTGACAATGCACTGATATGGGGAAAGTAGAAAGGGGCTGATCTGAATATGGAAAATCAGAAATTGCAAGGCTATCTAAATAGAGAACTCTTGTGAAATTTGAGTCTCCAAGCCAAGGGGAAGGTTTTATCTTTTACACTTCTAATTAATTTCTAGCCCTGTTAAGTACACCAAAATACACAGTTGCCTTTGTTTCTACCTAATGACGATACAAGAGTCCCAGAAAATTTTGTTGGTAAATAGGAATAATGACCAATCTTGACTGTGGTATAACAAGAAAGGAACAAAAGAAGGATCATGAAAAATTGTAGAAGTAAGCAGTAAATACCCAAAGGGAAAAATTCAAGGGAAGTTAATGAGTAGCCAATATGGGACTGAGCAGGAAATCAATGGTGTCAAAAACCTATAGAAAAAAAGCAGCAAATGCAAACAAGGAGAACACAGAATGAAATAGGGTGTTGTCAACAGGCAAAGAAAAATTCAGGGCATTAGGAAATGAGGAGAATTGAAATGACCAGTCAGATGCAGGAAGGTAAGAAAGAAAAAAAGGCCAAAAGAGTCACAAATAGTTTCAAAAAATAATGCACTAATGAAAAAAAATTATGTGATATATAAATTTTGGCAGCCTGTCAAATTTTAATTATCTTTTCAATTACTATTCATGTCTTCTCATTGACTGAATGAGAAGACAGACTTTCATGAGCTTTAATGTTACCTTTTTTCCACCTCTATTACCTCCTCATCACACTGGAGACCCAAAACCCATTAACAACAAGAATGGGATGTTTGCTACGAGATAATCTCTGTCCCTTAACACTACAAGAAACCCCAAGTAAACATTTATCCTAAATGAAGAACAAGGCAGAAATTTCAGTTACATCAGTGGAATAGGATTTCATACATCTTTGTGACAATAAACCTCTCTGAGAAAGCAACCTATCTAAAATGGAAATTATGTTGGGTTTTTTTTAGTCTTAATTGGAACAGTAATTTGTCCAACCATATGAGCATCAAAGAGAACACAGCTGACGAGCATCAGCAGGCACACATGACGCACAGCAGTGGTACCTGAACATGACCATACTAAGTTACACATATGCTCATCCAAAGCATCTCCATTTCTTCCTAACTGTTCTCCAGACTGATTTCCTTTTAATCAAATAAGAGACATAAAGACACTGCTGGGCCCAAAGCCAGTTTTATCATTTCCAGGTCACCTTTTATCCTGCCTCTGTGGGCAGCAGCATTGGGACACAGGGAAGGCAGGGAGCAAAGTCAGGCATTTCCCTGGCAGTCTTGAAAGGAATAGCAGCGCTTCGTGCAGGACAAAGCTGACACAGTTGGTGCTGGAACTAATGCCTGGCCCAAAGTACAAAGAGAGACACCTGGAGCTTTGCTCCTGCTCCTTTAGGGATAGTACACAGAACATGTTGTTATTTACAAACTACAGAGAAAAAGCCAATTGAACTCTTTTCACTTAAGATGGCTTTCAACTACATGTGTTAAATCTTAAAATTATATAAATTAAGGTGCGTTTGCCATGGGAACATTAACTCATTTTTGTACTACTGCTTTTCCTGAAATTACTTTAACAGACAGTTTATTCATTTAAGATAGAGGTTTAAGTCTCTTTGTTCAAATTCAATGGGAACACTTACGCAGTACATGTCACAATGAAATTAATGTGCATTAAAATCTGGCCTCTGATAAGATTCAATATATAGACAGTAGTGCTTACTCTGGAGCAAGCTGGGAAGACATCCTTTATCTCATATTTTAGTTTTAGTATTTAAGACTAATTCTTTCAAAAATCCTTAATGCCTAATTAAGAAAGATGACAGCAAGAGTAAGCTCTATTAGAGAATCCAATATAAATATAAATGTCATTTCAGAACATCTGTTGTTATAGATTAGGTATAATTAATATTATGTTGAAAATGGAAAAAAACTGAATTAAACTGATACTGTACATCTAGGGAACCCTGATAAAGTAAAAACTGTTCACAGCTCTATGCTCACAGCTCAAAGATTAATCACTACACTCTAAAATAAGCTAAATCTGAAAGAGAACACACGTGAACCTCTATGCTCATGGTCACTAAAATGCAAGGATAAATTTTACAGAATTTACAGAACAAAACTGGGTTTGCATTAGTACTAAAGGAAATGTTCAGAGTACCTGAAATTTTGCTGGAACTGAAAGAAAAGTTGAAAAGCAAACAAACTTCCATTTCTGCAATAGAGAAGACAGCAGTGAGAAAATTAATCTTGTGTATTAATCTTAGCATTCTTCACAAGTGACTCAGGCCTGCAGAAGAAAACATTCCCACTATTGGGTTAGAAAACGTCATGTTTCCCACACAGAAGGGAGGAAAAAAGCCTGAGCAGGGCTGGTTTTACTACTCTCACCCTGATTAATTTGCTTGCAGACCTTTCTGCTGGTCAGAGTTCCAGACTTTTAAGGAAAATAGTTGCCATTTACCAACAAAAAATTGAACTAGTCCTCATGTGTACAATAAGCTTGAGTCAGCGCATTTCTAAATAATTATTTAGCTATTTATAATTTATTATAATAGTCCTTGGTAAAAGCATTTTAGAACCACAATCAGCAGCAAAACAGAAGACAGACTGATAAATTCTGTGGCAATGTGGGTTTACACACTTAAGAGCTATAAATACATACTTTGCATGGTGACAAGCACAAAGAAGAGCCCAATAAGCAGTGAAGAGTAGGAAACACCCTTGGTGAGCTGGAGGAGTGAGAGAGGTCAGAAAGCCACCAGCAGCACCTGAACCCCCACCATTTCTCACATCTGAGCCAAATGTCTCTTTTTAAAAGTGAAAGCCCAGTTCTGTTGGGAGCACTGCAGTTCTCACATGCCTCTGTAAAAGCCAGCGTTGTTACCAACAGGGGAAAGAATACATGGGCAAAAAGGACAGCTGCTGGTGATGCTTCACTTGTAAACCTTCCATGCTCACAGGCAAAAACCTCCTGCTGGGCAGTACAGGACAAAGGGGAGCTACAACCAGCTGCTTCCACACCACTATGGAGCAGCAGATGCGCCTGTCCCAGCTTCCATCACCTCAGAGCAGGAATGACTGCGCTCAGCAGCCAGGAGAGCCTTGTGCCACAGCAGCCCTAGGCCTGCTCAGCCTCCTCAGGACATGGGTGCCCATATGGAAACTGCAGCACGTACAAGAGGGAGCAGGAGGCCAGTCACACCACAGCCAGGGGCTGTCACCCACATCCTGCAGGACTCAAGGGAGACTCCACTGGATTTGAAGAAATGATTGGCAGGACACAGCTGAGCACTGAAAACTAATTTACTGTCTCCGAAAAAATATGAGACAGCGAGGTAGGAAACTCAATAATGCCTCCTGCAGAACCAGGTAAAAAACACCAAAGCTTAACCCCTTGCAAAACAAGAAGGAATCAATATGAAACAACTAAACTACACAGAACACTTATACAGATTTCTATCTATTAATCTTAAAAGCATTTCCCATACAGTTAATCAGCTGAGCTTCTGATTTGTTTTGTATTAGTGTGACATGAAAGTTGAATTTTGAATTATTTTTCTCTGTTGTTATTTATACACGTGAGAACCATTTACAATTCAAGAACAATTTTTTACTGTGCCCCTGAAAGAAAATTATCAGTTTGGACTGAATAGTTTTTCTGCACCAGATTAGGTCTTTCAGTAATTGCTCTTTCACAACACAGTATTTGAAAAAGGACTAAGATTATTGAAAATAATTGTATTGGCAAGGAAGGAAGGCACATTTTTAAGGGCAAATATTTCAAGTTTTTAAGTCAAGTCCTCCTATTATGAATTGTATTTCCAACTTTCTGTTACTTTATTATATTCTACTGGACAGAAATGTTGTAGAAAGACATAAATCTGCTTTAAATGTTTTCCCTCTCTCTCTCTCTCTATATATATATCTTGCATGTTAGGTCAGTTGCTCCACTTTGCAGCTCAGCTGAAATTTATAATTAAAACACAGAGGTAAAATATATTTGAAGAATGCCACCATAAAAAATATGCACTTCTTTGCTCTTTCAAAGAGACTCAAGGGGTTTTTCCATTTGTCACACAATGGTAGGTGACGTAAGACAAAAGGATGGAACGAAAGTTATTAACAGATTGTTTCCATCTCTCTTCTGTATCTCACTGTGGTTTATAATATCCTTAGTCATGTTTGGGTTTTGTGTTGTTAAAGGGGTTTTCTTTTTGGTTGCTGTTGAGTTTGGCACAGACAAAGCGTCTCCAAGCCATGACCTATTAGAAACTTCTACACAAAAAAAATAAAATAAAAGCTTATTACTAGCTAGGTGTTCATTTTAATCTGTCAACAGGTTACAAAGAAAAGAAGATTAAAGTAGATAGCACAAAGAATTATAATATACCAACTACATTTGACTGATGAGTTTCCAAGTGGATTTTAAAAATTAACACTTTCACAAAATGTGTATATTGCAGACTTTGTATTATATATGTGAAAACAAGACTATGGCAGTTAATTCAAGACAGAATACAACACAGAAAGGTTGTACTGATGTTCTTATAAAACAGTTATGAAATTCAACAACTTCCTTCCCTTCCTGTCACCAGGTGCTTAACAATTTCACCAGAAAGGAGCACCAAGTAGATATCCACACATACTCATTTTTTCATCCACCCATAGCCCACTAATTATTGTAATCTGCATACATGCTAACATTATTTACTGACTTGTTATAAGCACCTTTCATACATATACAGACACTGATGTGAAGTTGGGGAAGAATTATAAAAAAAACTTCATAAAGAAATCTACTAATTTCATCAATGTCTGACAGCTTCACTAAAAGACTTCACTGGAAAGATACAACCCAGCACAAGAATCTCAAACTTTGTTAACCTTAACCCAGCAGGGCAGAAACTGGAGATCTTTGTCTCATTTGGAGTGACTGCCATTCTAATGCTTCAGAGCATCTCAACCATATTACAAAGGCATCTCTCACAGGCAGCATCTACAAAAACAGTAATAAAGCCAGCTGTTGGTCCCTAATAAATTAAATAAGAACAATGCCAGACATTCTCAGAATCAACAGAAAGATAGGGAAATTTAAACCACTGAGAAATGAAATAACATCCCACAAAAAAGTCAGTAAAAGAAAAGAACACCCAATTTCTACTCACACATTAGATCGGCCCCAGGATGGGAGAATCCACCTCAAAGAAGTCAAACATACCAGGTTAGGACAACTATAATTTAAGATTTATCATAATGCCATTATTCTCTATAAAAAAATAAACTCTGAGATTTCTTTGACCCCGATTTTACACAGTGAATTGGAATGCTTAGAATTGTAAATGTTAAAGAAACAATCTTTATATAAGTCCAGATCTTAAAATGCAAACTTTTAAAAAGAGCTCCTCAGGTATTATTTCACACTGTCAGTTTGGTTAGTAAGATACTGAAAGCTTAAGAGTAGAAACAGTCTGCTAAAGTCAGTGGGTCTACACACACCAAGTTCAGTCACGCAGCATTTTTTCTTTAATGCTAATGCTCCAGAACCGCCCAGGACACTGCTTTCATGGTAGATAAAATTTAAAAATATAATCCACATCCTTCAGCACTGAAGTCAGCCATTATTAACTTCTTTCATTCAATAAAGACTGACTTCTTGATCTACAAAATCTCCTGGTTACCTATAAAAACATGACCTACTTGCTCCATTGCTGATTATTGTTAGGGATCTTTCTCAGGAGTCATTTGACGTGCCCCTCACTGATATTGTCCCTTTCCCCCAGTATTTGTCTTCTAATCCATCTCATCTGCCTGGATGAGCTCTGCATTCTCCTTTCCCCATTTCTTCCTCCTAAGAGTTCTTGACTCTCTTCAGTGTGTTTTCCTCTTCACTTGTTTTTATGTCCATACTATAGCCTAGAAATGCACTAAGAGAAAAAGACAATTACTTTGAAAATAGCATGAATCCCACCAGTATGCTGCTTCCCCTGCTTCTACTCTTCTTACTCAAACAATATTCATTAGCAGTTGTCTGATTTCTTCTTAGCGTGGAACACAGGCAGATCAGGCAGCTGCTGCAGCATTGCCACTGGGTGAACTCTGTGGTAAGATTACAGTGGAGAAGACTGTGCTCATATGGCAACTCCACAATGAACGTGAACTACATCACTCTTCAGTGACAAAGGGGCATGCCACTTTCTGTGTACCGCTGAGTAAGAGTGATCCGCCTGTAATGGACAGAAACTTCTTAATATAGATGTGCAACAAACTAACATTTATCTTGACGTAACTTCCTTACATTTCCAAAACGTAAATAATTCAGTAGAGTTGGTTTAAGTCTTGCTGTCACATAAGGTACCTTCAGAGTATACATATTGTACCACTAGTAGCTGCTTTACATAGTCAGAGAAATGTAAAGGAATGTTACTGCAAGTAACAACTGACCCTTTTATATTACATGTAAAGAAAAATGCATCAGAACATATCCATATGATAAAAAAAAAATCTGAGGGGCCATCAAACCTCTCTAAAAAGCTTTGTTTCTGTTATTTATTTAGATCTTGCAAAACTTTGTGGGGTTTTCTAACGAAGGAGACTAAAAATTAAATATTCTAATTTCATAAATAATGCAATAGAATTTCATTGTAGGTATACTTTGGAGCAACTAAGAATGTTTAATAACTTTTTCCTAAGATTCTCCCACAACCTGGGAATATCCTGACAAAAGTAACGAAATCGGCCACTGCCACACTTAATTTTCTTATTAAAAAAAAAAGACCTAAAAGAACATTTAACTACAAAACTATAATTTATTTTCTAATATGTCTCTTCGTATGTGCTAACTAGCTCCTGTACCTTTCTGTTAAGAAAGGATAAGACAACTTGGCAAATAAATGTCAAAAAAACAAACTTTAGAAAGGTCTCCAGATGTTCAACCCTGCAAAGGTCTGAGCAACTGAAGGTGAGAGGCTCCCCAGATGCTTAATGCTTAACAAGTACTTTCCGTATCTCTCAAGACCAAGCCTAAAAGAGCTTTTTGTTTCTTGGTGCCAACTCATTTAATACAAATCTATCTCCTTCATGATGTGTTTTCTGGGAAATGTGAGCAGTGTCCTGTCTTTGAATAAATCTTTACGTTTTCAAGCCTTGGAGTTCTCGGTAACATTTTAGCCATATATATCTACAGCTTACTTTGCATGAATTGCTGTGACTTTCCCATAAAAGTTGGCTTTAACGTCGTAAATAACTGACAAGTGTTAAATAAACTCTTTGGAAAGTGAAGCTCAGGATGAGCTGAAGACTCCCTGCAGGCACCCCACCTGGCAGCAAGAAGACAGAGGCCACTGCAGCTGCTCGTCCCCACTCCTCCAAAGCTAACTGGGACATTCCAAGGCAGTGGCTCTTGCAAATATTTTGAATGTTGCATTCACAAGGAGCATAACTGGGTGTCATAGGTTAGCATAGCTCCAAGTGCATCACTGAGATGGAAGTTACTCTGAGAAGACAAGGTTTTACAAGAGGTAATGCTTTCTGCTTCCCTGCTCATGAAAAATCTTGGGTTAGCATATAGCCAAATTTTCACAGGTTTTCATCCGTTTTTCAAGTTACAGAGCAACACACACATCCTAAAACTCAGGCAGAAAACAAAATATTTACAAGCCCTTCTGACATTTGCCCTTACACACCATTGTCTGCCATTTTCCTTGACTTTGCACCTGTCCTTTCCACCCTAAACCCATTCACCAGTACATCAGCCCTTTCACCTCCACTTGTGTGGTGCCATCCCACGGTGGTATCCATGTGGAAACTCACTGTGCCATGGCTCCCTATACACTTCCGTTTCTACAACTCTGGTGAGGAGAGAAGGTAAGATCGGGGGCCTGAAGGAACCATTGAGAACTGGTTTAGAAGATGATTGAGCAATACACATTTCCAGCATAGCTGCTCTGTGCATGCATACAGCAGGTCCAGGGAGATAACACATTCAAGGAAGACAGAGTCTCCTCTGGCAGGGGAGGCTGTCTGGAGGAGGAATTACAGGGCGAAGACAGGACTCTTCCTTGGCACTGGGCCTCTGCCAAGACGAGGCAATGGGATGAAAGGACTTGACCTCTGAAACTTGCCTGAGGATTAAATGAGCTTCTTCACATGGTGTACGAATGCAACTGGTTTGATTGTGGTTCACCATCCTACGAGACTGTAATAAGAGGTTTTCTCTCAGTATAAAAAATTACATCAATAGCCCAAGGCGTCGTGGACAGCATGCACACATTTCCCCCATGAGCACCTCCTCTGTGTGACATTGCACCACCCCTTCATCTTAGCAGGGAGGAACAACCTTCCTCACCCACAGGCAGGGCAGGCCACCACAGGCAAATCCTTGCTGGACACCATCACAGTACTCAGTCAAGACAATATACAAACAGACATTACATGCAAAAATTTAGTATGACAAAGATCCTTCGATAACTTTTGTAAATGACCAAATCTCCTCATTCTCTACCCTGACAGTCACCAGTGACATCTTCTCAAAGTCTAATGTGAAGATGACAAAGGGCTGGGTTCAAACACCTTTACCAAAGAAAATATAAATGCATGAGGAGAGCTGTTTTTCAGTTTCTAAGAATATTTTAAGTAACAGAGTTAAAAGCAGATACATAAATACCAATTGACAGAAGACATCACACTACCTGAAGGACAAGTAACAATTATCTTACATGACAACAGATGCTGGACTTCACCCAAGGTGACAGGGCACAAGCAGAGAGCATTTCCCCTTTTCAGCACCCCATCTCAAACCTTACAGTTAGTTACACTAACAAAAATTTATAGTGCCATCAAACACTCAACAAGGGGCCTCTGTTATGCAAAGTTCCCACCTCAAAAATGTCTCAGCAAGAAGCTACTTCTCATTTGTACCATGACAGGTGACACGCAAGTACAGCAGCATACACCTGGCTGTTTACCACACATAAAGCACATGCTGGCTGCTGCCCCTCAAAGGCCCCTGCTTTACTTCTCAGTATTACCAGCAGAGGCAATTCCTAAAGCAAAATCTGGTAAAAATCTGAAAGAAGTACCTTCTAGCATCTGGATGATTTAACTGATGTATGCTAGAACAGTCTTTCATACACTGAGCCTGGTCCTGTTATAAATACATCCAGTGTAAGAATAATCACATATACTGCCAGAGATAAGAGGATTCTGTGTATATGGCAATCAGCCTTGGTCACCCTGAGTGAAACACTCAGAGAACTGAAGGGGAAAAAGAGAAAAGAAAGTCTATTGTAAAGACAGAGTATTGTGTTATTTCTATTATTCATTTCATTCCACTGATAAAGAGTTTCTCTGATGAACTAGGGAACACAGCCACAACCTTCAGACAGCAGCTATCCAAAAGGAACAGATCTAGCAGCCTTCTCATTTTAAATTCCAAGAGAACACTGGTACTGCAACAAATCAATCTCTGTATGCTTCCAAATATCCAGTGGGATATTTGTGTTTAACAACATAACAACACATTAATGCCTCCCAAACATTAACAGTGTGAGAGTGCTAGCTACTGGTAGTCAAACAGCACAGCTAGAAGGTATGATTAAGTCCTAGCTGCTAAGAATTAAAGAACAGATCAGGTTAATGTCTAGAAGGGATGATATATGCAGAGTTCTCCCTCATGAACTGAAGACAGCTTTTTGAAAGACTTTCTGCAGGTTCAATGAACACTAAGCAACAGAAGTGAGCTAAGTGAGTACCTGAGCTTCTAAGGCTGCTGCCTCAGTATGAAGAGCATTTCTGTACTCTACACAGAGGGGTCTTGCACGCAGACAGAGCTGGCAAGAGCTGCAAGGGGCTCCATGGAGCTAAGGTGCCAGAGGGCTATAAAAGTAAAGTGGAAAGTGGGGTACTCAAAAACCTAGTATTTTAACACTAAGGAGAAATTTGAAGCTGGCTTATCAGAAACAGCTGCCCTTCACATACAGGACAGCAATGGGGAAAACTATTCAATGAGAGCAGAAACCTTTAAAAGGCAGCAGGAATGAAACTATTCTACTCCAACACATCCTTACCTCACTTTACATATCCACATACGATCAGGACTCGCACACATGTATTTATTTCAGTCCAGATCTTGTAGGGATTCCTCTGTGGAGTGCTGAGAATTATTAGCAGTTCAGTCCAAACCTTTGTGCACATCACGTAAGATGAATACTGCTCAGCTTGAGTAGAAATAGCCACTGTTAGAAAAGGAGCCTCCTCAATCATTAATCATTTCTACATCAGCACATATAGTCCAAGCACATTCCTTATTTTGGCGCACCTCTGAGAGCATACATTTACAGTCCAGAGGAAGTCTACAAAGAGATGACAAATCACCTCACGCTATAAAACAGAAATATTTGGCTAACTGACTGGTACTGAGAGGCATCCAAAACAACAAAAAACTTGTTCTCTCTTTTCTGCTAAAAAGCTCAGCACTCTGCTCCTTCTTCCCTCTTTCCTTTCACTGAGTGAAGATGCTTGGTCCAGCTGCTTTTATCTCAGTGACTTGCAACAGCTGTGCTCTTCTTCACTACAGGTACATGGGGCTCATCACAACAGTCTGTGCCTAAAAGACACTACCAGTCTTCCACTGGACCTTACTATCAATGCAAATACTTTTAACTCTCATTTCAAAGTCCACCTGATTTTTCAACCAAACTGTTCTTTTTCCAGAAGTTATTGAATATTTATAATTGTTTGTATATAGACTCAGGCATTTATCTTTTCTATTTCTTACCTAGTTGCTACTCTGTAAGACTGCCTACTGAAAAATAGCCAAAGACAAGTTTAATTCTTCACTGTTCTGGTGAACATTTGGAGCAAACCAAGTAACTGCTTTCGAGTTTTAACCCTCCTAATTCAGGGCAACATGCATTTTTCAGGATGACACCACTATGAGCCTAAAAGTAATAAATCCTTCTAAATGCTGTACATCTTTGAGATATAAAATATCCATTGGCAGCAAGTCCAGGGGAGGGGAAAAATGTTTTATATAGGCTTTTCATACTCATTTAAGTATTTTGGCTTCAAATACAGTTGTAATATTAGGCACTTTCATCACTGATACAAGGTTATACAATTAAAAAAAAAAAAGAAAAAATGTTACTTTTACATCATACTTCCTCTTCAAACTGGGCTTCAAAATCTCAGTACTTTTGAGTGTTCACTTAATAAAGCAATAAATTATTTCATGTGTTGGCATTATATAGATAGTAAGCTTTCCTTACTTAAAGGAAGAAAAGTGTTAACTGGAAAACCAGACTATCATTCTGACAGTCTTCTGCACCCAGAGAGATAGAATTGCATCCTTGCATCTGACAAAAGTATTTAATGCCTTTATAAAAGCACTGTGGTGTAAAGTTACAATGTTAGAGGTCTTTGATTTCCTTGCTTTTGTTTCAAAATATTATTCCTGTTTGATAAAGTTTTTGCAAGATGTCTTAAGTCCATATGCTGGATTTCTTGGCCCTGAACCACGCATAAAGACTTCCAGCTGCCTTAATTTTTCATAGACATGAAAACACAAGGAAGGGTGAGCTGCAATCCAGCATAACTCAAATAGGTAGCTAAGAGTAGTGACAGGTACTATGTCTGCTGAATATTACAAAGTTTTGTTGGCTTACAAGCTTTTTCCTTAATGTCAGTAAAAGATCCACACTAAAAAGAAAGAAGCCTTGCATCTACAAACCACTCAGGGAAAGTGGGTATGTAAAAACCATGGAGCTACACTGGCTTCAGAGGACAAGACCATTTCTCCCAGATACTAGCTCACATTTTTGTGTAAGATAAGACATGAAGCTACCTGCAAAAGAGAAAGCTCAATGCAGAAACAAGCTCGTGTATTCTTGTCCACACTGTGTGAACAAACAAAGCACATGGTATTGATTCCATGCCCAGGACCATGCTCCCTAGCAGATCACTGCAGTCATGTCCAGCTGCCACCATAAGGGTCCCGAGCCAGCTGCAGATGTCAAATGCTGCATGAACTGATGGGCATGCAGATTGCCTCTGCTGCACAGAGCAGGCACTCTGCACACAAAGGTACACAAACCTCATGACAAGGTCACCTCTCAGGCCCACATCACATCTGACCTGCCAGACCTCTAGGGACACTCGGGTGCAAAGCAAGAACTGCTCAGCATATGAGCCAAATATAGCAGGGCCACCGGGCTAAAAATGAAGTTGTGAAAGAGGCCCTGGTTCTGAACTTGAGCCAACAACGTGCCCTCACAGCAAAGAAGGCCATCAGCTTCCTAAGCTGCATAAGCTGCATTAGACAAAGTGTCACCAGCAGGTCAAGGCAAAGGATCCTTCCCCTCTGCTCAGCACGGCTGAGACACACTTGGAATGCGGGATCCAGTTCTGGGCTCCCCAATACAAGAGAGACAAGGACTTACTGGAGCAAGCTGTCCAGCAAAGGGCCACAAAGATGATTAAGGAATGGGAGCATCTCTCATGGGGAGAGATGAGAAAGCTGGAGAAGAGATGCCTTAGAAGGGTCTTATCAATCTGAAGAAATACCTGAAGGGGGAAGGAGTACAGTCACAGGACAAGAGACAGTGGGCACAGGCTGAAATTCCACTTAAACATAGAAAGAAACTTCTACAGTTAGAGTGGTCAAACACTGGCATGGATGCCCACACAGGCTGTGCAGTCAGTCTCTGCCTCTGAAGATGCCCAAAATAAAACTGAACAGAGGCCTGAGCAACCTGCTGTAGCTGACCCTGATCTGAGCAAAGCATTGGACTAGATGATCTCCAGATGAACTCTTCCAATCTTAACTATTCTCTAATTCTGTAAAAAATAAAGAGAAAGTATATTAGCACTTGTAAAACTAGTAAGAATGCATAGAAAGAAATACAGGTTTTTTAAGTTGAGAGTATCAGTCATTGAAGTTTTATCAGTAGACTCAAGTGAGTTACTACTTTTATTCTTCACCCCTCACAGAGAAAGGAAAAACTGTTTTAACCCCACAAAATTTCTTCTGTCAGTTTATCAACAGCAGTTTACCAACCAGCTGAGAAAATAAGTAGCAAAATAATACTTAAAAACCACAAATTAGTATAGTATGCTATTTTCCCCAAGGCTTCACTGCCAGTCTTAAAATTTAAAAGTTATTAACATGCTAATTAGTACATGTTGAAATAAAAAGTACCTGTTGTGATAAATAATTACACCCCAGAGAATATTGAAATTTATGAAAACGATGATAGCACATGTTTTTTCATTAGGGAGCACATGAAAGCATCCTGGCCACACACACATATTCCATCCACATGCACCCAGTGAAAATCATTGCCAAAAGCAAGAGTTCTTCTTGAGAGAACAAACAAAAAAAAAAAAAAAAAAAAAAAGGGAAAGAAAGAACATAATAAAAACATTTGTCTGAGTAATTCATTACCGAATAACAAGAAATTAATAAGCTAATAACCTTTTTTAAAGAAATCCATCTCACTTAGATTTTATTTTACTATTTCATGCCAATGATGAGACTGACTCAAATAATTTACATTCAAATGTGAATGTGAAGTTGCCCAAGACTGCACGTCTAGGGAAGAAATCCAAGGAAACAGTCTGGTCTCTTACTGCAAACCAAAGAAAGCAATTCTTAAAATAAAAACTGACATTTTCTAAAGTCACAAAACAATAAAGTCAGACTATTTCTTCCTCTGAGGAGTTTTTGTTTGCCTCACTGCCTTAAAATTCCTCCATAGGGGAATAGTATCTTCCATTTGGACTCAAGGCTCCATTCAAAACCCACAAATCCTGGCATCCCTCTGATGCTGACACTCAGTGAGGAACAGTGCTGCCCTGACCAAGTCGCCTGCCTTGCCTTCTTGCCAGGATGCTTTTTCACAAAAGCTCTGCCCCAACTCAGCATCTCCTGAGCACATTTTCCCACAAAAAGGAACACAAATGTGCAGAACTAGCTAAATGCATACTCTGTGACAAATGGGACATGTGACTTTCACTGATGTCACAACAGCATCACCTGTAGAAGTTGACTCAGTGTTGAGGAGAAGACAACATGAAAAGATGCCACAAGTCTTTATGCCTTCGACCAGCCTAGTGTTCCTTACTAACAGAGGTAAATGAACCTGTCATGTTAACAAGTACTTACCCACAACTGGATTTAGCTGCATCCTGTACTGGCATGGCATCCTAATATTTATTGGAAATAAAAATACTGAGGACTACTATAAAGTAGGAAAGGTTGTTCTGCCCTCTGTGTCATGATGATTACAAATGAAGACAATGCCCAGTTAAAGGGACACTATTCAAAGTCTGGTAATAAAGCCATTTTCAGAGGTAAAATAGACAGACCCTTGGGAATGCTTAGGCTGTGCTGGAGTGTCTGACATACCAGCAGTATCTGGGGGGGAAGAAACAGTGAGAGAAGAAACAACTCCCATTCATGTTAAAGGGATTAGGATCAGCACTTGCAGACAGAGGTATTCCACAAGCCACACAGAAATCAAATATGTTTTAAAAGTTCTACGTATAATAGAAGCAATGCCAAAAATTTTTTCAGGATAGACTTCACTGCACTACATATATTCCCAGCCAGATCACACTCTCAGCCTGTTGCCCATACTAGAGAGCACCTTGGCTAAGCCAAGGCCATTCCAGAGAGGTTTCACAGATCAGAAGATGCATTAAGGGATTTGATTTACAGGAATTATTTTAACATTTTGCTAATCTAAGCAATATTGCATTAAACCCATTCTAATACCCAAATTAATACATTTTAGAATAGGAAAAAGTAAAGATTGCTCTGTCAGCTTGCAAAGTCAAGTACCTCCTGACCATCAACCCAATATACATTTCATAATAAAACCACACACTGGAGAGGGCATTAAATGTTAAATGTAGCGAATGTAAGTGTAGTGAAGCACAGTGCCTGGTGGGAGGAAAGTTAGGTGGAGTGTGCAACTTAATCACAACCACTCCATGTGGGAAAAAAGCTGGAAATATAAGGCACATAGGAAAGAACTAAGTTGTCCCAAAGCAGCAATCCCATTTCTCACTTTGTTCAAAGGCTCACAGGATTTACCTTCTACATAAGAACTGTAACCTAAGGAAGCACAAAATCTAAAAAGCCTCTTTCGCTGCAGTCTTTAGTAACTCATGGAAGCCAATTACTGAGTGCTTGTAAAACTCTTCAGATGTTTCTTTGATACCCTAGCTCAGCTAGGTTTGTACAACAGGCACAAACCACACACTCCCCAACCGCTTGAAACAATTTGAAGGTAAAGAAGCCAAGACGTGCATCAAACCTCTAGCTAACTTTTATGGAGCTCTGCACTTCTGCTGCTGTTTCTGGTTTCCATTTTATTCCAGCACTTCTCCTATTATTTAATGATTTACATAGCACCTATATCCATAGCTATCAGCCATCCTTCCCATATAGCCTTACAAGGACTTGTTTAGATTTGCAGGGGAAGGGGGAGGGGAGGAAAGGGGGTTCCTTCTAACTGCGCTATGTCAAGGTTGTTGGAAGCCAGCAAATCCTGGCCTCCTGACTCATTTTTAAATAGCAAATTATCAAAGCAGTCCTCACACTGTTTCTCACTAAAATCAGTTTTATGATTCTCCTTGTAGTGAGAGATAGAAATCTGTGGTTTGGTGACAAACAGAATGCGAAACATTCTGTAACTTTCACTTTAAAAGGATGCAAGAATCGCTGGCTCCTTACAAACTTGACATACTCAGCACACACACACAAAAATTTAAACAAGTCCTTTTAAGGCTGCATAGCTTCTGTCTCAAAAAAAAAAAAACCAAAAACCAACCCTCACATATTTGGTGGACTGGGCTGCTAGCGCTTCCCAGGGTTCTTCTCCATCCCTTTACAAGAATCAAACTGTGCCCTGTCCCCAGACACATGGGGACAAACCCACCATCTCATTCCTCACTGGTGGGGAAGGGATGGCCAAGTGACATTTCTGCTGCTTGGCAGAAACCTTAGAATAAATTATAAAAAATAAGAATAATTTAAAATTACAATACAAATGGGAAAAAAAAAAAAAAGGAAAGTGGGGAAAAACGGAATTGGATAAATCACTGAAACTACAAGCTATTTTTCTGCCCCAGTGAAACTAAAGCTCAGTCTTCATTTTCCTAATGCACTTGATTACCGATCTTTGCTGGCTTCAGTTCTGCATTTCCTGCCTTTGTGATATTAACGTACTTTAAAGCCCAGAAGACCAACTGGTACATAGGATCTGTCCCCATCATAAATACATTCCATAATAAAAAATTCTAGAGATGAAAATATCTCCTAACTCTTTCAGTTTTTATGTCCTCAGCACGTTTTGTCTCCATGGATACTCAAGGCTCTACTTTTCATTTATTCTGTGTGGAAATTTGCGCCTTTGAACAGATACACACAACACTAATGGTCCTTACACACAAAAACCACCACAAATTCCTCCATGAAAATCTTTTTAATATAAAAGACTTGTTCTGTGAAAACCGGTATTTCTTGGGGAATACTCCACAAGTCCTGGGCAGAAGAGGTATTTCCTATTTCAGTCAACTTTTTTTATGAGAGAATGTGACAAGAGAAGGGTGAGCATCAGCTGACCTAGAGGCTGTTCAAGAAATACCCTGCTTCTATAGAATAAGCTTCTAATTGCTAACCTGAGTTTATTTATGCCTAGTTTATGATTCATAGCTGTGCCTTAATGGAAAGAATTCTTTCTTTTCTGTTTATTCCCTTGATATATCATTGGCAATAATCACACCCTTCTCATCTTCCCTTTCACTATGCTAAGAAACATTATTCTCCTTCAGTCCTCAAGATGAGAGTACCTCTATTCCCTTAATTGTTTTCATACAATTTCTCCAGACATTAATTCATCTTTCTTGAACACAAGGCACTGGAAATGTACTCCTATTCCCAGTGAAACTGTATCAGTGCTCTTTGCAATGCTATAAATACTTTCTTTCTCTACCAGAAATCTAACACCAAATACAAGGCTTGTGGTTAGAAAAGGAAAAAAAGAATCCCACACTTTTCAAAAATGCAACAACTACGAAGGAGAACCTTCAAATTTTTCTGACACAATCTGGCTATGGTAAAGTTATGCTTCATTTTCCTCTCCCATTCATCATTATTCCTTGTTTTTAATAATGACTTCCTTGTTCTAAACTCTTTCACACAACAAATGCCAGAATAATCAATCTGTAGGTGCCCAAGTCAGATTTTTGCTTCTTTTTAACAGGAAAAAAATATATTTGCTATTCTGCAGTCTTATGTGAGCAGCTCTGGAAGGACTAAGCTATCAAAAATGCTTGAGATCACATTTTAAGGTTTATGTGTCAGACACCACAATATTTTGAGCTGATGTCTAATGACACAGCCAACACAAACCTTGCAGAGAGTAATCTATTCTACAAGAACAATGAATGTAGCTAGGCAGAGGACCTTGTGCCATTACTAAAGTCATTTAGGATTGATATCATACAGTTCCCATGATCTGGGAAGATCAGACACTTAGGTTTTATTCTTAAAACAGAGATTCTATTTTTCAGGCCCTCATTTACACAAATAACCTTGGTTTTAATTCAGCACCTCCAACATTATCACTCTATTGAGAGTGAAGGTAGAAAATATCTCATTTTGAGATAATCTCTATATTATTTTTAAGGTATACTACTTATTCAATGTATCATGGCTTAATTTCAGTCCCTCATTCCATGTCTGAAGGACATCTCTTATTTGCATCAGCCTCCTCTGCAAAGAACTCAGCTTAACTTTTTACAATTTGCACAGAAGCCTTTAGCTTTCTTAGTTTGCAGGATCTCTGCTTACCCTTTATTCTGAGGCAGTTAATTGTACATTTGCATTTCCTATATAATGCTTTACGTGCAATTTTGACAGCTTGAGGACTTTGTTTTCTGGAGAAAAAATTAAAAAAAAAAACAAACCAAAACCAGTCCCCTGATCTCTTCAGTTTAGTTAATTGATTCCCTTAACTTTATTCCCTGCATTTTGTTCAAATTCCATTTGAAATTGGTTAAGTTGTCGGCATTTGTTCCAGTACTGTTTTCAGTCAGCTCTTCCACAAGGTCATTCCTACATACCAAAGCCAAGCCTGAAATGGAGTGATCTTTTCATTCAGTAACTATTAGAAGAAGAAGTATGTTGACTACTACATCCAGAAATATCCTTCCTATTATTATTAATAGCATCTTCTCCAAGGAATAAAAGTTTCCCATAGATATGGATCACCCAGTAGCATTTCCTTCTCTAGCAACGTAGTCTTCTCCACAAAAGCTGAACTTGGCATCTAGAGCAGACCCCTAATGCCATCTCACTGCACCTCACATCTCAAACCTGCCCACATGAGGTAAAGCAGACAAGGAGAAGAGACCTGTGCACTTGTCCACCCCATCAACCAGGAGGCCTTCCAGGCAACCAGCAACTGGGATTACCCTCTCACCACCCCCAGGCCATTCTGGCACTGTGTAACAGGCTAGGAAGCACAACTAACAGTGTTGTATATTTCATTAAAAATTTACTCAGAATCCATTTTTAAAGTACTCCAAATGACAGAAAAATTTAAAAATTCATAAACTTTGCCACGGTTTCTAAAACGTCTGAAGTTTGTGGATCCCTTCTATCAAAAAATAGAGAAAATTAGCCAATCTGACCTAACAGAAGATTTTTATCATTATTAGACATATGTTTACAGATGGACAAGTTTGAGGACAATTTATTCTTATTTTGGCATTTCAGAAGCACCTCTCACCTTTGTAGTGTAACAAAAGCAGCTTTAAGTACTTGAGTGCAGTTGTATTTATTAACACTCTGCATGAGTCACCACTTCCAAATGCCTTATGCTGTCCTTAAAATCATACTGGCATATATTTCCTTTTAACATTTTGCTAAGTGCTACTAAAACTTTACAGCCCTGGGGGAAAATTACGTAGGAGAGAGCTGGCACACTTACACTTCAAACAATGAGGCATACATAGATCTGTTCATCCTTTACCCCATTCAGATTTACAACAAGCAAAAAAACACCTTTACTTAATGTAATGTCATCCATAAAATTTTACAAGTATGGATTACATTTCCCCCAGAAAATGCGATGTATCCCTGGTAACCCTGCACAAAGGGCCACTGCTTAGCACAAAGATAATGATCTTAAATCTTCCGTGTAGCCATGTGAGAGAGGGAAAAAGCCAACATGAATTTAAAAATAAATAGGCTCACAGTAGATACTCTTTAAGGAGTATGTACTGTTCTGACTTTTTTGTCTTATATTTTCTGTTTTCAAAAGTTTGGCTAAACAGAAAGAATAGTACCACTGAAGTGAATTACTCAGGAAGAGGACTGAAAAAGTTCACATTATTTCTTTTAAGTTGGTGAGGTCATCTTTGTCAAATACCTATATAAGTTCCAGGCAGATGTGTGTTTTTCCCATTGACAATGTATCTGTAATCACTGACAGTGAAATGTGGAAGATGGAGGTTTCCTCCAAATTAAGCTATCCATACAAAAGTGAGTTACTGTCACAGGAGTAGTGGTGCAAACAAAAGGAATCTGTTTGTATGAGCAGAGGGTTTGCCCACTGTAATGAGCATCTGCTTCACCTACTGTGGTTTAATGTGGCAGGAACACATCTAGGACCTCCTTCCACAGTTTCTACTCCAAATGCCAGAGTTTTTATACCCCTGGGCCATGCCACAGATACTGGCAGAAGGGCAGGGGTCTGCAGCAACTGCAAGGGATCAGTGCTTGGGCTGTGGGCTGGTTGCCAGACACAACAGCAGCAGGGTCACCTCATCTATGCCCTTCTCTCTCTCATTGGTACTTTGCAGTTTTCCTTCCTTTTCATTCCCCATTATCTTCAGTTTGCTATCTCCCAACACCACCTCTCCCCTCTTCTGTCCTCAAAACCAAGCACCATTAACCAACATACTTCAAGAGAAACTCCAGCAGAGTGAGAAAGATGAGGTATGTCCTCAGCTTCCCTCTTCTCCTCCACCTGCAGAGGCAGCAGAACTCAGTCTCTGAGAGGATGCTTCTTCCTTACTAAGGAACTGCAGAATAATGTTGATTAAGGCAACTATTTGAAGGATGGGAAATAAAAGGAAAAAAGTAAAGCCATGAGCAGAAAAGGTTGCCAAGGGCGGTATTCATCTAAATGAAGAACACTGCAATGTTGATGTCAGCTGTTAAGCTTGGGCTCCATTTATAGTTGGGGTGAGGAAGGGATCATGACAGAGGACATTTTCCCTTTGACTTCAGGCCATGAAATGAGCTCCTGTCACTCTGCTCTCACATTTTTTCCCCACTGTGTGTGAAGTTCATCCCTGAAGAAAGCAACAAATGCAGAGGATAGCTTCTATGCAGAAACACAGCATAAGGGTGTCCCTCACAGCAGAGCCAGCATCCCTTCCACAGGCAAAACAAAATGAAGGGAGGAAAACTTGAATAACAGCAGGCCAGCAAAAGTGCAGTCTCAACTAAAAACTCATATGCTCACGTTGCCCCAAGAATAAATTTAAGTCAATATGAAAAGTTGGTCACAGGGCTCTGGAAGAGCCCTTCAGCTGAAGGAGTGAACTGAAAAAAACATCCAACTTCTGAGACACAGACCCTGCTGTGTTTATCTAAGAGATTACACATAGCTGTGTGCAACAGTAAGGGGCAGGGATCCACAGCCCAGGAGGTCCCCCATGTCTTACATTCCGAGATATTGGCCAAGGCAAATTTTGCTAACTTTTCAAGTATTCTCCTTCCCAAGAAATCACTTTCCAGTTTCACACAATTATGAAGAGTTACAGGCTCAAAGACTGACTTTCTTATAAAAAGTAACATTAAAACAGAAGAAATATGCTTCTTTGAAACTTTCAGGAAAAGGATCAGTCCCCTAATTTGCCAGACATGTAAGTAATAATTACACTAGCTTGTTTCCAGACTGCTTTTTATCTCTTTGCTATTGCCATTCTCTTTGAAGAAGAAGCAGTTCTCGGGAGAACAATAATTAATAGAGTCAGTCTAGAGATCATTTCCTCCAGTCCCTCTGCAGTGCTAAATTGTATGAGTTTCCAGGAAACAGAGTAAAGTGGACAATCTAAAAACAATCTAAACCTACTACAAATGGGAGGAAGATGTGTATCAAAGCAATGGGGGAGGGGGGCATACACATGTTTAAGGGAGCTCCAGAAAAGCTATTCTTTCTTTGTCTTTTTTTCCCCCATTTTCCTTGATGCTCAAAGCTACAGAGATTTACTAAGACTAGAAGCACATGTTTCAAAGGTCATTTAGAAAGTAATTTAAACACATTTAAGATTACATACATGTAAACCTATGAAAAGTGTAAGTGAGCCAGGAAACTACCAAACACTCCCGACAAATATAAGAAATCCGTGACTAAAAGGCAGGATCATCATATACTCCCCCCAGAATAAGGCCAAACTGCAGACACAGTTTTGATCCTGAAGCAAAGAAAAAGCACATGAGCATCAAAAGAAGGCACCAGAAAGCAGGCTATCAGAACTAATATATGACCTGAGAAACTGCTGGATTAATTATTTTTATGCCTCAGATCCAGCCTAGGTGCTGCAGAAGAGGCACCCTCCTGCAAGCACAGCTACAGGTAAAAGTGCATCAGTATAATTACTGCAAGTTCACCTCTGCTTTGTCAAAACATGTATCTGCGCCCTTATATTTTTCTCCAAGTTGGCATACTGTTCGTTTGCATAACTAACACAATTATTTCTGCTGCTGTCAGAATCTCAACTCTTTTTCTTCCTTCTTTTTATTTGACGAAAGCTAACACTGTAAAGAGAAGATTTTTAAGGAAAAGTATTTCTGAGAAGTAATTGTGCAAAACTCACAGGTGAGGCTTCAATAATATCAACACTGAAAATACCACAACAGTCCATACTCTCAATTAGGCCTTAGAACAGCAAATCTAAGCTTTCATCAGAACATGGAATGCTGCTCTGTTTTACAAGATACAAGAAATGACTGTAATCATAAAGGAAGCGTTTTTAAATGGATAACTGAATTTAGTTTTGGCAAGGTTACTTAAGCATCTTCTAGTAAGTGTGGACAAGCTTTGTTACAACCTCAGGAGGCCAAGCAGCAAGACTTGCTCACTCCTCCAGTGTGGTGGCCCTCGATGCCAATGGCATTCATTAAAGACCAACTGTGATGTGGTGATTGGGTAATATTGTGGATAATCTGAAGTGAATACTTCCAGCAAAGAAGACATACAAGAACGGTATACAAAAACATACACAACCAATACATTGCAATGTACATACGAAAGAGAAAGATAGAAAGCAGAAAAGCTTCTGATTACAAGGATCTTTTTTCCCCACAGAAACATCTTTTGAGCATTGCTCCTCGCTAAAATGATGGTTATGCATTTACTTACACGGGTATGTCAGCAGGGCTGTTTATATGAATGTGTAACTCAGTCTCAAGTGCTGCTCTTCAGTGATGCTGATGCTTCAGCGAGCAAACAAAAGCTGCAGCTGAAGTCTGGGCAAGTTATCAACCCCCAGGACTAATGAAAACCAAGAAATCAGTAAGTAGCTGACAAGACTCAGGATTCTCTGAGCACCAGAGGACAGGGGTATTTTTTCAGCCCTTTTTTGAGTGTCAACACAGTTTCTGTACAAGGAATTCTTTTAAAGTATTACTCAGACAGAGCACAAACCAAGCACTGGTGTATCCTGTCTGAAGGGGCAGTGGTCTCACAGCAACTGCCTGCTGCCAGCAGGAATGGAGCTCAGGAAGATATCCAGCCACACCATCAGTAGGACTGCATCTACAATGCCTACTCAAACACCACATTACTTCTCTTGCTTGAAACAAATGTGAACACTCCTGTAGCTCTGAGCAGGTCAGCATAGCCCTGACCTTCAGTCTTCACTATATTTGCTTATTTATAACCACCACTGAGGCTGAAAGCACCACTCGTAAGGCGGGGATCATCTGAACCGCATGTGGCACAACATGGACAGAAAGGACTCTCAAATGCAAAGAATCTGCATAATCATAAGACATAATTATAATGGGTGACAGGGAATACAGAGCCATTCATTTACCCACTTCTGCATCAAGCAGGCAAACCTTGAGGATAATAGAAGAAAGCTCATGTAAAAGGAACCTCATTTGCCTGATGAATGGAATCAAAAGGTCTGTTTCTTTGTCTGCTTATTTGGAGCCAGATTGAGAAACTTCACTTAGAGTTAAATCTCTCTCTAAATACCTAAATATGCACTGTGATGAGTCAGAGTATTTATTGTTGCTTTGCTCCAATCACCCTGTTAAATTTGCATTCAAGCTTGCTTTAAGAGGGATCCACAAAGATAGCTAGAGGCCAGTTTAGGCAAAACAGCAAGACATTAATTCCTCATGGTAACTCCATTAACTGCAGAAACTTATCCCAGAATAAGTGCGACCTCCCCTTTTCCCCCTTGCTTTTGCATCCTTAATAGATAAATAGAAATTCTACTCAGTTAACAGAAAACTGAGTAGTATTACCATTAGTGGGAAAAAAAGCTTCATGAGAGAAAAGAGTGAGATGAATCACCAAGAACATAACAAGGTTATTTGTGAAAACCAAGGACATACGTACACACTCTATTACACATTATTACTTCTAAATGCACCAAAATGCATTAAGCACTTTACAGAACAAGCTATGTACAAACTCTGCTCTTGTCATTTTATAAAAATTTGACTTCATAAACTCTGAAACCATCCTCACCCCTTGTCAAACAGCCATGCAACTTCTGGGATTTTCAGAAGCAATGACTGAAATCTGCTTTCAGTTTTGAAGTTTGTTTTACACCAGACCTCAGGAGCAGAGCTGCAGCACTTCAGAAAACTTCAGTAATACATACTGTAAAGAAAACATTCGTCAATGTAAAATGAAACCTTGACTTAGCCTGGTCTTGCACCCTTAGGAGAGGAACAGTGTTAGATAAGAGATCAAACCTACAAGTGTCTCAAACACACAATACTAACACAGGATACAATGACAATGTATACAAGACAAGGGGAAAAACGAAGAGAGTCATTTTAACATCAATCTTCTGTATCTTTGCAGCTGAAGGTCTTCATTTGAAGGGTTCAAACCAGAGCCCCACCTTGTAAAATGCTACCAGCAAAATTAAAGGAAATATAATTAACAAATGTCAACAGCATGAAGATCTGAGCTCCAACAACCCTATCTTGGGAGAATGCGTGTTACCAAATGACACGCATAACTTGGAAGACGTGAAAAACCTTGCTATTTCCTGTGACTTTTAGTGAAAGGGACACTCTAATCTGCAAAGCCTCACACATTTAAGTAAATAGTTATTAATAGCCAATTGTATTGTATTTATTTTAACACCAAATGATGTAGAAAGCTGATTAAAAAGTGTAAATGTTCCACCAGAAATCATACAGAATGAGTTAGGCTGATAAATGTGCTCTGCACAGCATTTTTATTAAAAATTGTTGTGCATGATCTATAGAGCATCTGTATTTCATGACGGTTTGTTTTCTCACTTTCTTGCAAGAGACAGAATTTAAGAGAACTTTAAAATAAGCAATAAATAAAAAATCATCAACAGAAACATGTTAGTAAAGGAAAGGAATTCAATGATACTTC
The DNA here is from genome assembly GCF_965178545.1 of Coloeus monedula. Taxonomy (NCBI): domain Eukaryota; kingdom Metazoa; phylum Chordata; class Aves; order Passeriformes; family Corvidae; genus Coloeus; species Coloeus monedula. The sequence goes on from NC_138783.1 coordinate 100,466,605, forward strand.
TTCAGTTGGATTTTCAGGCATGAATTCTGCATAAAGGATAAGTGATTTAAACAACTGGTACAAAATATAGTAAGATAGAAGTAAACTCTGCTTAATATTACATGCTAGCTAAAGTAACAGACACTCTATTTGCAGGCACAGATAATAATTGTAGGGACTTCCTGGCAATAATATTTCTTGTCAAATACTTTGGGGTTATGCTCAAGAGAAAGGAAAAAAAACCAACCCAGCAGCTTGCAACTCATCAGATTTTCTCCCTGTGTGTATTTCAGTTACTCTTTATTTAAGGTAGGGACAGAAATACTGTCCCCTTCACCTTTTTCAGTCTTGCTGAGAAAAAGGAGTTGCAATAGCATAAAGTAGTTTTGCTGCACAGCAACAACTACTGGGTATTATCTGGCAACACCAGATGAGAAAGAAAAAAGCCGCAGCCCGAGGCCTCAGCTGGCCAAAGGAACAAGGCTGACTCCTAGTAAAGGCATCTTTTCAAATTGAGTTGTACAGACCTCAACGCTGCTGAAAGACAATACATTTGACAATCAGCCAAGTAATTTTTTCTCATCACTTTACAGAAGATGACTAAAGGCCCCTATGACATATTTAAGGGCACAAAAATAGTTCTTGCTTACCTGGGTTTGAGAAAGCCTGCACCAATGCAAATACAGAAGGAGATAACTTTAAATGGATGATGGGAATGCAGAAATGAAAAATGATACAAATCGGTGTGACACACAGTATTGGAAAAAATTGAAGTCATACCATTGCAGCAAGGGCCACAGTCTTGAGTTCAGCCCAATTTAGAGACTAGGAGGCACTCTGGCAATTTTAACTTATGGCCAGAAATGCTGTTCTAGTACTGAAGGATTTAAATGCTCTCCAGCCATTATGTATACTCTCTGGAAGTAAAATACATGATTCAGCATCACTGACAACAAGCCATCCAAAACCATGCAGAAAGACTCAATAACTGGAGACTCACAGATTTCTCATCTCAAGGAATGCTTTCAAGACTACAATGCTATCAGTAAATAAAGATTTGCAAGGACCACTTCCAAAGCCATGAATCACCTGTACTGGGACAACTATTGCTCATTAGACAATTCACAGCAGGGAGAATGTCTTCCAAAAAAAAATATAGTTACCCAGAAGGGAAATCATCAGCTGATCAGCATTCAATAAGGACAAGAGCATCTCTTCTGTAAATAAATGCAAGCAACTCTCCTTGTTACAATAAAATAACAAAAACATTGGACAGAGTAATGTACAATGTACAGAGGACTGCACAGTTTACTCTTTTTACCTTTTTTCTCCTCTGTAATTCTGACAGAGGTTAATTCTGCCCTCTTGCAATGTTTTTATCATCTTAAATTCGTAAAATATAGAATTCGATATTACTTCACATGGGCTGTGCATTCATGCATGGAAAATCCTGACTAAAATGCAGATGCATTCTGGAAGAAGACAGGTAAGGGGCAAGAAAACTAACAAATTTGCATTTAATTAATCCATTCTCCTGTGGCCTTTTTTCAGATTTACATCAATCTAAATCAGACCACACAAATACATTTCATGATAAGATACGCAAAAATAAAAAAATCCACAAATATTTATAGAGAAATTCATGTTGACAGTCCTCAAAAACTCTGAAAACAAAGCTCATCACTAGCAACTTCATTCCTTCCAGCCACAGCATCCAACTGCAGCCTCACTCAGCCACAAGAAACAAAGCAGCCCAGAATGAAGCACCAGCAAGATCCTTCCCTAAAAGATAAAACTGTGTGTCCTGAATCACAATGGAGCAGGAGCTCACTTTCTGCTGAAAGAAGGACTGTGAACTGCCTCTGGAAAGCCCAGTGGCTTTATATCTAAAACTGCCAGGTCATGCTGAGAGCAGGATTGACTCATGTACTTGTGTGACACTGTAGTTTTTACTCCTGAAAAACTTAAGCTTCTGTCCATCATGTACAACTGGAAGCAAGGGATGCAATTTTCAGCTGCTCACAGTTCTGCATCACAGTTTGCAGTCATCTCCCGCGCTCCTCCAACAGTCATCGCAGGCAATTCAGCTTTTGAGGTTACAGGGACATGGGTCAACATCTCCCCTACTCCTGACCTGGACAGAGGTATTAGAATGTGCTGCCTGTCACTCAAATGATGCTGACAGCTATGCTGTGCATGTGCATCTCTCCAGTGCAAACCCATCAATGAGGTACATACCTGATCTCAAGACCTGAACATGTGGCATCCCTCACTGCAGGGGCAGCCCCTGAGGCTCACATGTGCTTCTCATGGGTTGAAACAAAACTCCCTGGTCATTGCTGCTTCCTTTACTTTTGCAAGACACTGCAGACACCATAAGAAGTAAGAGACTCAGCAGCTACAACCCTGAAAGAGCTTGCTGAATGACATGTACCCTCCAGTTAAAAGCCAAGCCACAAACTTCCTCTTCTGCTACCTGTTCCTACCATTTGTCCAGCTGTGCTCAGAGGCCAGAACAGGCTGTGAACTCGACTACAAAAGCACAAGGGAGACCACAGAAACAGGCATCTGGGAGAGGAAGCAAGCAGCTAATCAGGGGGTTCCTCAATTACTCATAGAGGTCTCTGCTTGCAAACAAGAAAACCCCTCTGACATTCTACCACAAGTTCCTCAGTGCCATACTCTGCAGTAAAATAAATCACTCACTTTTATTTAAGATAACTTTCATAGAAATGGGGAATATTTCCAACATTCAATATGTGCAGCTACAAAAGCTGACATTTAAAGGATACATAACAGTATGCAAATATTAGTGACAGCCTGCAGTGATACAGGACAAGAAAAATTTACCACAGAAGAAAAAAAATAAACATTTAAGGCCACAGTACCAATTAAAGGATGTTTTGTCCAGAGGGTCGCTGGAATGCAAGACAATTTGCCAAGGGAAGTGGAGGGTGTGGCCTCTGCACAAAGCTGGACTCCACATCTGTTTCAAGAGCTGGGACATATTTCAGCAAGAACAGGAGTAGGCTCCAAGTACCTACGGTTTTCTTCCAGCACAATTTGCTTATGGGTTTGGTTTGATTTTCATACAGATAGGTCTACATACTGTGCTCATTAAAAACTCCCACCTGGAAAGCAGAAATACATTTCCAAGTTTTAAATAAATCTTAATCAAACAATGATCTTCAGATTCTTTTCCACAGCTTGTGTTTAAACAAAGCCTCGGGATATTTATTAATAGGACCAGACTGGAAAAAATACAGTAATCACACAAATGAGAATTTCAGCCAGCAAGGATACTGAATCCATATGCCAAGTCCCATACAGATGAGCGTAACAGGACCTTTTACAAATGAACAGGAAAAAGGGAAAAATAGTCATCATTAAACACCATTTAATTTAGCTCTCTGCATCAAATCTGACACCCCAAACAATGCAAATTACTTTGTAAATATTTAAAACTTTGCAATTATTATTACCTTTATCAACATCAAAAGAAATCTCCTGAAACTTGCAGTTGTTAAGACACTCAGGCCAAAGTTTGGGTGCTATAGGGATACTTAGTTATTCAAGATGCTTGATTTCAAAGAAATTGATCATCTACAGTAAACAGAAACAGTGAAGACTGGCTCTAATCCACATATAATTACATAGCACAGTAGTAGCTATAAAATCATAGGATCATCTATCTTCACGGCACCTCAGCAAAAGTGACCAATAATCAGATTCATATAAACTAACACGCAAAAGTATGAGATATTATTTTGAAGTAAACAATTCAATTGTATGATGAAATATCAACAGCCTCCAGTATAATTTCCACAGCTCCAATCACCTGCTTCAAAAATGTAAAGCATCCAAGTATGAAATAACAGCAGACTATCCTGCAGGTAGTTAAGATCAGCACTTACTCTTTCTGCATACCTGAGGGCACCACAGCCTGAAAAACCCAAACTTTACTTAGGTCATCCTTAACAAATGAACACTAAATGCAGTCTATTAAAGTACTGCTGTAATATTCAATTTTCCATCGGCAATTCATAACATTTTTGATTTAGTAGAGGAGATTTTCATAAAATCCTTTTAAATGTGGGCTATCAATAACACTTAGAACAGTAAGCATTAGAAAGAAAAAAACATTACTTACTTTTCTTTTTCAGTCAGCCATGCCTGATAACATCCAGGTATCTCCCAAGGGAGCACTAAGATTTGACACCCCTTTAGAGAAACTTAATGTGAACCATGTGGACTTGTCAGCCAAGGCATGTTACAGAAAGGCTGTCAGATTCTTTTTGTGAGCAATACAATGCATGCAGACCTCCTTTATTCCCTAGACAAGAAAAAGACATGCAGTGCATGGAGTGAAATGTCTTTCTATATTCTCAAATGTCATAAAAGCAGCAGTAGTGTGGAATTTGAACTCTGAGTACATCTTTTCCAAGTCACTAAGAGTTCAGCTGTATTTCTGCCACAGGTACAGGTATTCCATTAGAACAAGAGCAGCAAACATGCCTTGCACAGAAATACTACTTGGTGAACAACAGAGGTACTTAGCAGACAAATGGAAGATGTTCAAAAATCACTATTTACATGATGACATGTAAACCACAGTATGCCTTAGATGTCTTTCATTTGAGATTAAAATTCTAAATATATATGAAATTTTGAAGAGCTGTAGCCAGCAAAACTACTTTACTATGTATAACTCTACAGAAACAAATCTCTCAAGTAGGTAAATCTCCTTCTTCACAGTTCTCACACAGGCGTTTGCACATAAAAGGTAACCAATTTGCAACTGAAGATAAATAAAACTAGAACCAATTATCTAAATATATCTGTGACCTTAAATATCTTCCATTTACTTCACTTCAGGCTGAAAGAAGTGTGAAGACACATCTGCAAATTTCAAAAATCTTCTGGGAAACAGAACTGAAATACAAACCATCAGCTTGTGCGGGGAATATTGACTACGTGAAGTTCAACATATTTCTTCAGGGTAGTTCTGTATTCACACCACCTTCACACCCAAACAATCTCTAAAGGCTAGCATGTGTTTCCACACACAGGTTCTTTTAGGCAGAGAAGTATTTCCACAGGGGAAAAAAGAAATTTAAAAGGACCAGAGAAGAGCCTTGCTCAAAAATAACCAAAAAAGGACATAACAGAGACTGAAATTCTCACCTTGCACTTCATCTACATGGCTAACCTTCATTACAAGCACAGGTTGCTGACTTCAGCCACACATGACCTTGCTGCTCAGGCAGACCTGAGCCCAAAACCTCATCCTGAAGCTTTGCAAAGGACTGGTGTTGACTAATCGACTAGTGCTGGTCGATTCAATCTTCTCCTGGAGAAGCAGAATCAGCATAAACCTTCCTGGAGAAGCACAGCACCACATCTGAGCCTAATGATTGTGTGCCCTTCTGAAGAGAAACCCTGAAGCTCCACTCATGTGGGAGTTTATTATTAAACAGTATCTTTGTAAGTATTATTACAAGAGCTGTAATTGCTCTGCAGGGAAGATTATTCTAGACACAGAGAGAGAAAATGAATAAAGGGAAGCTATACCTCCTGTTGTCTATACATAGGGTGGCCACTTTCTCCATACTTTAGGCCACTTCTACTCCTGCACAGTATCTGGGAGCAGACTAATAAAACCACATCAGAGTAGCTCTGCACCTAACCTAGCACGTCCTGCCCAACTCAGCCTGCATTTGCCCCCCCATCTTTCTCCTGCACATGAGAGAAAGAACATTCATATCCACATGTCATTGAAGAGCTCCCAGAATACATCAAGTGTTCAAGAGCTGTAAAAAAATAGAACCTGATCAGAATGGAAATCTACTTCCTGTAACTTTTTAAAATCCTGTGACACACATGAGCCCCTGGCTTTCTGTCTTCCCTGGATTCTTTGGTGTCAACTCATGGGCACTTTGCACAGCAGATAAAAAACAGCTGGACTCACTTCAGATGCCATTAATCCAAATCAAAGCTTGGCCTTGGTGTTCATATTGAGTGACAAAGAGTGCTCACTTCCTATATTTTTATATGCTCTTCAGAGATTAGCAATAAAAGTACTTTCAAATGTTGCAGAAGTGTAAGCAGAGTCACCACTGTCACTGGGAATTTCGCCCAAATGAAGAATGAAGCACTGGGCTCAACAATCATCAGAAATCATATTCCTCCTTCTAAAAAAACCAACATGCATAAGGTGAGCATAAGTCCTTGATGAATAAAATCCAAGAATCAGATGCCAGAAATTTGACATTTAACCATTCCTCTACTGCTAGTGGCCTCCTCTGTAGCTTGCTTATTTGGTGAATTTGATAGCTTTCTTCACAATTTCCTAATTTGAAAACAACACCTACAGAGCAACTAAATTTCCTGAACAAGTTAACTCTGCTTGTGAGTTAATCAGGATAGGAGAAAATAAGCAGCTACCTTCTGTGGAGTAGAGATGTTTTAAGTTTTTTTGGTGGGCAGGAACACACTCACCAACCCACAGCCTGTCCTCAACCTCACCAAACCTAAGTACAAAAATACATTATGACTGACCTGGATACACACTGGGCCAGACTGCTCCTATGCTGCTTCTTGCTGGCAAGCCCATCGGGAAGAGAGAGAAACCAGTCAAATTATCTAGGTGAAGGCAGCACACCTACTAGTCCAGTAAGACAAATTACTTGTAGGATTTCCTACAATTATGGTAACAAATGTGGTCTGCTTGCGGCATACAAGTTTGTTGTTAAAATCTGTGAGTGGCTAAAGGCTCAAGCCATGAAGCAATGTGTCCTGAAATCAGAAACACAAGCAACTGTCTTTAAAAGTGGATTCTTGCAAAACACAAGCAAGCCCACAAGAGGATCTCAGTGCTTGGGTCCTCCTCACAAGATTTTTACTGTTCCAGCTTATGCTTTTACATCATCACCACCAATCTCGCTACTCCACCTTGAATTATTCTAATACCTAATTGTTATGAGGTACAGTTAGCATTACTACAACTGGAATATTATAGGAAAATATCTATTATCTTCCTTTTACTCCCTTCAGAAAGCAGAAGTTTCACTCACTAGTGTCAGTTTCCCTTGCAAACTGTTTCTTTTGTTTTCTCCATCCTTCCATGCAGACTGATGGCCTTGAGACACTAAAGAGTGAGCAGCCAGTCTGCCCATCACCACAGCAAGGGGTCAGCTGGGCACGGGCTGAGCAAACACACAATACAATGCCCCAAACACTGCTGGAGGCTGGGAAAAAAACCCCTTCTTTTCTCAACATACTCTCCTCCAGTGTCTGAATTTGAGGTGACTTCATTATCGGCAATAAATTCAGAAGCTTAAACCAACTCAAAAGTTTTGTTGTCCAGGGACTCACACATCCCCTCCACTCTGGATGCCAAAATACTCTGGTTTTGGCCCCAAGAAAGAGTCACATCGTCTCTTCAGATGAATTCCCCAAGGTACCCCTCAAGTCATGGCAGCCACTTCCAACTCTCAGCTCCTCCCCACTTTCTCATATTCCCTGGTGAAAGGCAGCCAGAGTTTCCGCATCAGGGTAAAATGTCCTTTCCCTTGAGGGAAATCCTTTCTGGTAAATGTTTCAAGACAAAACAAGATTAAAGATATTACACTAAGATTAAAATGGCTATATACAAACCAGATCATGCTCCAAGTTTCCTGCTTTGAACCACTGAGGGGCCAGTTGATTGGGTAACAGCTGAGGCTGTTTTGAGTCTTTCTGTTACATAAAAAAACTCTGCATCTCAAGTAACCAATGGATATCTCAAAGTAAGTACAATATTGCCTTCTGGTGTTTTAGCCAAAATATATGAAGCAGCTTTTTAGTTCCCCCATAAAGCTACTAAGATGGGGGGGGAAGGGGAAGGAGGAATTTAGCAACAAACAGGAAGAAGTCCCAAGCCAGGAAGGTGACAATTTCTTTTTAATGAAACTATGTGAAAACTATTCCTGGAACATTTGGACATCTTAGTATCAGTTACAAACACCACGATACCAAAAAGAGCTTGTAAATCAGAGTAATTCAGCCAGATGATTAGTGGGCAGGTAAAACTAACCCACATCTAAAAATTAAAGGGTACAGTTTGGCCAGGCAATATACATCAAGAATGAGATATTATTTACCTTTCTGGAAGTTTTCATTTAAAAAAAATTGTTTCCGTGATCCAGTGCAAGTAGAACTCTCAGTCTGCATTTTGGTTTGGTGGAGTTTTTTGGGTTTGGTTTTTGTTTTTTATTTTTTTTAAACCTACTCCTTTAATAATATATTTTTATTCATTTTCAAATGGCTGGTTTCTTTTAACTTACTTTTCACTGAAAACAATGTTTCAGCTTATTAAAATCACCTCTTTGCCTACTGGAGTTTTTGGTAAGTCAACACCAGTGCTGAGTTCAAAATGGAACCGTGACATAATTATCAGTCATCCCACACTCACTTAACACACACACACACACAGGATCAAATGTGCTATAGGTGATATGATCATACCCACTGACATAACAGTCTTAAGCTATTAAGTCTGTGTTTGTATAAGCTGTGCTTGCAAACACACTAGGAAGCCTCAGAATCACAGTGTCATCCCTGTTGATTTATGGCTACATTATTGTGTTGCACTGGATGTAGCACATTGCAGAGCTCAGGGGCTGGTACAACAGATCGAATGTCCAAACAACATGAATTTTCCAAGTTTAGCTGACTCTAGCTTGGTCCTGAGGCTCAAATACCCTCCAAGCTCTGTGAAGCACCAGGAGCACATTCCCCAGTTCAGCATCACCTGAAAAAATGCTGTTTCCCATGCTCTGACTACCCGAGACATGAAGCTAAGCACACAACTGGGGAAGACTGGGAGACTTCCTTCAAAAGCACACTGCTGATCAGAACAAAGATGCTAGTGCAGATGCTTCCTTTTATGAAAGCCATGAAACTTTTATTATCAGTCCTGAAAATCTGAAGAGAAGCTCACCACAGAAATCACTATAATTTCTTCTGCCAATAAATTAATTGCTATTAAATGCTATAACACTGCATAATTTTTATTTCACAGTTATCAGAACAATCCAAGAACTTGATTTGTATTTACACCATGCAATTACTTAATGAGAACGGTACTACGTTACATTTAAGCAGGAATTACTAAGGTCCCAACACAAGAAAGCTCTACAGTCTTAGCTTATCATCAAGCGAACAAGCATTTCTTTTCATCTAGGTTTTTCACAGACTCCACGTTAAGCCTATGCATGGATAATGCAGCATCCAGATCCCTATTCTCCAGGCAAATCAGTAATATCAACTACAAACGTCACTTACCTCCATGATATAACTATGTGTTGCTACTTCATTATTGAAATATGTCCTAAAATAGTAAAAAATACTTTGAAGTTTCATTCTTAGGTGCACAATTTCCCTTTTGCTGCAATATACAGCAATGAAACAGCAGGGGTTTTGCAAAAGGGGTAATGGTCACCTGAAATGGCTGACGATCCTTCTTCCCTTGCACGCCTGCTGTCCTGAACTCAATGCACTACCTGCTGCTGGCTCTGGGCATAAAACAGACTGATACCCAACTGACAGAAACAATAATGTGTTTGCAACTAGTAGTTAATGGAAGACTGACAAGCACAGTCACAGGAAGCAATAAAGTCTCATGGCGCTAGCACGTGACGTGACTGGCAGTGGTCTCCACGCATGGAAATACGGCACCATTACCCTGTTGAAAGAAGTGGTTCCAATTCATTTGGTGTATGATAACTAGATTCCTGGTGAAATCACTATCGCTACTCATACAAAGTACCAAAGGTATTTGCTTCTATTAACTAATTTAGGTGACCTACCATTACCTTCAAAAACTCTAGTATTATTATAGCAGCTGAAAGCACTAACACCTACAGTTGAGTGGGTACAAAAATATGTAGAGACAGACTTTAAACCTTGCGTCCCAAAAAAATCCAAGCTGTCTCTTTCAAATTGTTCACAGCAGGTTTAAAAAAAAAAAAAAAGGTGTATAAAAAGAAGTTTAATTTAATGTCCAATAGTGAAGGAATCAAAAGTCAAGCAAGTGAAAAAAGAAGCACATCGAAGTGTATCCCGTAAGTGATACACTTAGAAATCCACCAACCCATCCCACCAATCCAGCACCCGTGCTCCCAGGACCAGTGAAGCAAGCCTGCTCTGACTGACAATTCCCACACAACTTTAACAACAGCAATAAAATTATTCATCACTGACATGGGTGCAAACGAGAGCGGCAGCAGCCCTCGCATGCTATTGCTCGTGCTGGAGTTTATTTATGACTTCAGGAGAGGAGGCAGCCGGTTGTTTTTACGCGGCTTTTTTTTTTTTTTCCCGCCAGAGCAAACGAGAAAATGCTCCTAATAAGGCTGGTGGAAGTGCGACGGCTTCTAAATAGCACCAGCTCTCGTGAAGGAAATGAAATAAAGTATGGTGTTATTATCTGAACCGCGGCGGGAGCGGTGCCGGAACCAGCCACCGAGAGCACTCCCGGTGCTGGGCTCACCCCCAGCCCGCGGACGAGAGAAGGGACCAGCGGGGGCAGGACACGGGGCTCCCGGGATCCCCCGAGCGCCTCCCTAAGCCGGAGGGCCCCGCTACCCCCGGGGAGGGGCGGCACCGCCACCGCTCCTCCCGGCTGCAGCCCGGCTGCCCCGTGGCTGGCACCATATCGCCCTCTTTTTTATTAATTAAAAATATATATTTTTATGTCATCTCCAGCAAAGCGCGACACTCCCACGTAGGAAAGCGGGGGAAAGCCTCCAGCTCGGCGCCCTGCCTGCAGGCTGCGCGCATCGAGTCCTCGCCGGGGCAGGACGGCAGCCACCTCCCCCTGACCCGCGGCTCCGCGCCTGTGCGCACGGACAGACGGACGGAGGGACGAACACTCCCACCACCCCATGGCACACGTGGGCGCCCCGGCCCCCGCAGCCCCTTCCCGCCGCGGCACTCACCGCGTAGCGCAGCGCCGGCCTCTCGCTGAACACCGAGTCCCCCATGGGCGCGAACGGGCGGGCGGCGGCGCCGCTCCCTCCACAGGCGCGGCGGTGGCGCTGGGCACGGGCACTAACCCCGACCTGCCGTCCGGCGGCCGCCGCAGCGCTGGACTCCCGCCCGGCAGCCTCCGGCCCCCGGCGCCCCTCCTCGTAACTCCCGCCCGCAGCCCGCCCCCGGCTGTCCCCACCCCGCCGCGGGAGCCGGCAGCCCCTGGGCAGCGCCGGGCGGCAGCGGGGGGAGGCGGCTCCCGGAGGGGCGGCGGTTTCGGTTCTCCCGCCCAGCGCCGGTGCCTCCCCGCGGCGCTCGGCCCGGCGCACCTGCGAGGTCTCCGCGGAGGGGCGGCTCCGTTCCCGGCTCTGGCCGTCCCGGGCGGACCCCGACGGCGGCTCGGGGCCCGCCGGGCGAGGCGCCCCGTGGAGGCGCTGTCCCGAGCCCCGACCGCCCGGGAGCGGCGGCTCCAGCCGTCCCGTCCCGCAGCCCCGGGGCAAACATCGCGCCGGCCCCTGGCAGCGCCTGCGGACGAGGAACCTCGTCCTGCAGGCGAGGATCTAAAGGTGAAGGAGAGACGGACAAATAAAACGTAACTTTCCTGTTCATGTTTTCACAATGCGTGCTTTGGGTGGACTGGCTTCATGCGTAGGCTTTGAAAAGAGAAATGCTATGTCACAGCCTATTTGTTATTTTATGAATGTGTCTTTACACAAACTGTAGAAGATCAAACAAATTTTGAAGGAAAATTGCATTGCTGCATTATATAATTAGTAGTGACTTCTGTGTGACTTGCCTGGGGAGATTATTCCATCAATGGAAGTGTTTAAAAATGTATGAACCTCCCTCAGCTAAGCAAAGCCTCAGCAGAGCCTAGGCCAGGCTACATGACTTCCTGAGCCCTCTTTCACCTTTTTAATAATTTTTCAGTTCTCTGCACAAATCTTGGTAAGGGCAGCAACCCCCCCCAGTTACTCTCAGTTGTTCTCTTAGGAAGTGGCCTTATTCTGGTGGTGCATGATGTATATGAAATCAATCAGCTTTACTGTTTCTGACATACAATCTAGGCAAATGCTACTAGTGCATCGCATTATCTCAAAACAGAGGTAGCACAGTACTTTAGGGGGAAAGGAAAAGGTATTTTGGGAAAAAAAAAATGTGTACAATAACACAAAAGACATCCTGGAAAGATAAATCAGTTGAGCCAAAGTTTTTATGTGCTCTGATGCTGATGTACTGTACTCAACAAGCTTCCAGTTATGGATCTTCCATGGATCTTAATCCCCATTGCAGAGGAAATAATCTTTAAGTGTTCCCATGGACAGTCAACTTGGCGTGAACAAAGAACACAGTATCTGCATCTACTAATAAAGTCCATTTTTGTCTCTTGGGTGAACAATCTGTGCTACTCTCCTTCCTGGAAAACAAGACAGGGTAGATGCTTGAGCAATTGCAGAGCATGTATTGGAAAGCAGCACCAAGAGAAAGAAACCTTGTATATCAAACTTCAAATCATCAGAATTTCCAGGCAGGCAGGTGGGAAAAAAAGGGTAAAAGAAAACCCTGAGTCCCTGGTTTTCCCTTCTAAATTTCTGCTTTTTATTTCAAGGAGGTGTTTTCAACTGGAAACTCTACATATATCAAATGCTCTGATTCCCAGTGTTTGTTTGTCTGCTCTGCAGGTTTGACCACAGAAGGCAGGTAAGCAAGATGGGAAGAGATATGCAGGATTTCTACCCTCAAGCTCTATACCATCAGCTTCTTCTAACCATGGCCAATGCAAAAGAAAATGCTAAACATCATAAAAGTATTAAAACAGGGGTGTTGTGTAAGAGCTTGGGTGGGTTGGACGGTCGGGACGGACAGAGACGAGAGATCTCTGAAGTCAGATCTTGGAACATGCGGTTTATTGCAAAGGGCGTGGGTACAGGGGCACTGCTTAGAGCTGCCAGCCGCAGCTCGGAGCAGGCCCAAGAGAGCAAGAATGTAAAAGTAAGAGCAAGTCGGTAAGAGCGGAGTAAGAGTGAGCGAAGAGGAAGTAAGTAAGGGGGGTAGTAAGTAAGGGCCGAAGTTCTCGTTACAATACAATAAATCATCTTCTGTACTGAATATTCTAATTTTCACTAGCCAATCTAGTACAAGATACAAATCCTATAGCATTTACATACAGCCTATAAGAGTTCTTATATTACCATAGAGTGTTACATCTTAACTTCTAAAAACTACTCTTTGGACCCCTTCTGCTGAGCTAGCAGGGTCTGCTCTGACCCTTGGACCTGCCTGCGAGCAGAGGGTATTGTTCAATCAAGAGGGGATTACCTTCAGTCGGCCATACCATTGTTTTCCAGTTGTTCAGTAACTAAGACTTGGTATCTCAAAGGTGGCCTTCATTTCGATGTCACTTATAGTTTTCATATTCCCAAAATCTTTTGTCAGGCAATCATATTTATGAGGCTTTCCTGTTTCATCTTCCCCAACATCTCCCCCGTTCTGATGAACAACTAAGATATTAGACACAGTCCTACTCGTCATTTTTTGCACACACTGAAGTATACAAGGTACTGCTACTAAAACTATAATTATTACTACTAGAATAATCAAGCCTATTTTAGAGTTCCCTTAGCCAAGGTGCAAAGCTCCAACCATCAAACAAACTGTCTAGCCAAGACGGGTCATCTGTTGTAATTTGGTTAGCTAGGTCCTTTAGATTTTGTAGCTGTTTGTGAATGGAAACAGAATGATCGGATAAGTTCATACAGCATAATCCTTCAAAATCTTCACAGCCATGCCCATGTGCTAATAAAAGATAATCAATGGCAGCTCTATTTTGTAAAGTGACATGTTTGACAGCTTCTTCATCTGTCAGCAAGTCACTGATCATAGAAGAAGTGGCACTTACTTCTTTACTGTGCCTAAAATTTCTAATTTTTGAAGGTCAAATTTATCAACTTTAAAATTATTAATATAAGTTTGGTGTCTCGGGCTGGGAGTTGGAGAAATGTGATGATTATCATATGGTCAATATTTATCAAAAGTAACATTACCAAAACCTTCTGGGAAAGGCACTCAATAAGTTGAGAAAGGTTTGTCAGGGCTTTTGTTGGATAAACAGATGGTGTCGGAGCCTGCGGACTTGGCTAAAAGCAACCCAAACATTTGTCTTTGGTTGATTTACAGGTAAAGCTTCACTACAAAAACTAAAACAAAAACAAAAGGTTAAAAGCAACATGCATCTACACAAATAATACTAAAACTCCATTCTTTTCTTGAGCCGTTTCTGGCAGACGATCTTCTCTCAGTGGTTCTGCCGAGTTCACATTTGGGTGCCGCTTCTCGGCTTCCACTCGCGGGGTCACTGGCTGAAGTGGAACCGACAGTGGGCTTTGATGTGTGGTACGGCTTCATGTTCTTTTCTGGAATCCACTTGGTTCCTTCACCTGTGGAGAGACATGCAAATCCCTTTCCCCACGTTATAAGATCATATGGTCTTTCTATTTTTCCTGATGCTAAATTCTTAAAAACTAGGGGGTGTTCTTTCAATTTTGCTTTTTTGTTGTTCAAGAAATATCTGAAAATGAGGGGGTCAGGCTCTTCTGCAGAGCTGTTCAAGAAATTAAAAACATTCAAGGCTTTATTCAACCTTCTTTGAGGTGTAGCCTGGGCTTTTCCCCCTTTCTGTTGATTTAAAATGTGTTTTAAAGTTTGATGTGTTCCTTTTAGGGTACTTTTTAGCAGTTGCTTAAGATATGGTGGGCAAATGACACTGTATCTTACAGCCCTTCTTAGTTCTTTAATTTCGAGAGTGGGGATGGGAACCCACGTTTTAGGACTGTCAGGCTGTTGGCTAGCTATCACAGGCTTAGCTAATAGACTAAGACTTTCATCTTTACAGATTTGGCATCTTATTTCATGCCAATCTGTTAATTGAGAATAATCTGAGCACTTTGGAGGATTTTTTGATTCAGAAGGTAGCGCTGACAAACTCTCGGAACTCGTTTTCTCTTTCTGGGTTGCAAGATCCCCGCCGCTCGCTGGCGGGACTCTGGGGCTCATTGCAAACAAATCTGGCTGCTTTTCAGGGTTTACTTGTGTTAGATTTAAAGCATCAGCTCCGGCACAGGGGCTCTCCGTCTCCCCTGCCACTGGAGTTGCATCATTGCTCCCCGTTCCCCCCCTGCTCGCGGCCTGTGAGGCGAGGCTGCACTGCGCGGAGGGATACGGCTGGGCGGCGGAGGGATATGGCTGGGCGGTGCCGGGGGACCCCGGCAGGGGAGGCTGTGGCGCAGGGATGGGGCCCGGCGGGGGCGGCGATGGCACGGCCGATCTTGGTGGTGGCGGGCGAGGAGGCGGCAGGGCTGCAGGGGACTCGCTCTGTGACTCCGGCACGGCCGATTGAGGCGGCGGCGGGCGAGGAGGCGGCGGGGCCGCGGGGGACTGGCTCCGTGACTCCGGCACGGCCGATTGAGGCGGCGGCGGGCGAGGAGGCAGCAGGGCTGCGGGGGACTCGCTCTGTGACTCCGGCACGGCCGATTGAGGAGGCGGCGGGCGAGGAGGCGGGGCCGAGCTGCGCGGCGGTGGGGGGGGCGTGGCGAATAGTTCCATTAACGCTGCACAAGCCGAGATGAGTTCTGCGGTACTCTTGTCCCAGCGTGATATGGCATTAAATAATTTGATTCCCACTGAGTCCCAAAAGTCTCTGGTGTTGACTGCTGAACGGTCAGCATTTGGGAAATTAATCAGAGTCCATTCTAAGAGGTTTTTTAGCTCCTGTTTAGGTAATTGACTTGGACCGGAGTTTAGTAAATGCTTAAGTTGCTTATAGAGATCTCTGTCATGGGCAGAGTGCGTTTGTCCCATTATTAGACCAGTATGATACTCACTTAGATGTCGCAGGAGCAGGGTCCTTAGTCAGAGGTCCATCGTGGGGGGCTGGCCAGGCACTCCACTCGGCGCTCAGGACGCTGCTTTTGGGTCCTTTCTCAGAGCTCCGGTTTTAGGCGTCGCTTGGCAACGGCTTTCCGTGCTCAGGACCTCACGGGTGGGTCCGAACTGAGAGCTCCAGTGCGGGCGGTGCTGAGCACTACTCGCCTGTGCTCGGGGCACGCAGCAGGGTCCCTCCTTAGAGCTCCGGTCGGCACTGCTTAGCAGCGTGTCCGTGCTTGAGGGGTGCCGCGGCAAACTTCCTCAAAGAGCTCCATGTAGCCGCTGCGCAGCAGTGGCCACCCATGCTCGAGGACTGCCAGGCAATTCCCTCCAAGAGCTCCAGGTAATCCCCGTGCTCAAGGGCTGCCTCGGCAGAATTATAGAGCTCCGGCTTTTACGATGCGCAGCAACGGTATGCCGTGCTCACGACACGTTCTAGGTGGCTATAACTGGTCTTTTAGTTACCGTCCATGGAGAAGTCTCCCACAGGTGGAAAAAGCTGAACCGGGCCTTCAATCACATTGGGCGCCAGACTGTAGGAGCTTGGGTGGGTTGGATGGTCGGGACGGACAGAGACGAGAGATCTCTGAAGTCAGATCTTGGAACATGCGGTTTATTGCAAAGGGCGTGGGTACAGGGGCACTGCTTAGAGCTGCCAGCCGCAGCTCGGAGCAGGCCCAAGAGAGCAAGAATGTAAAAGTAAGAGCAAGTCGGTAAGAGCAGAGTAAGAGTGAGCGAAGAGGAAGTAAGTAAGGGGGGTAGTAAGTAAGGGCTGAAGTTCTCGTTACAGTACAATAAATCATCTTCTGTACTGAATATTCTAATTTTCACTAGCCAATCTAGTACAAGATACAAATCCTATAGCATTTACATACAGCCTATAAGAGTTCTTATATTACCATAGAGTGTTACATTTTAACTCCTAAAAACTACTCTTTGGACCCCTTCTGCTGAGCTAGCAGGGTCTGCTCTGACCCTTGGACCTGCCTGCGAGCAGAGGGTATTGTTCAATCAAGAGGGGATTACATTCAGTCGGCCATACCATTGTTTTCCAGTTGTTCAGTAACTAAGACTTGGTATCTCAAAGGTGGCCTTCATTTCGATGTCGCTTATAGTTTTCATATTCCCAAAATCTTTTGTCAGGCAATCATATTTATAAGGCTTTCCTGTTTCATCTTCCCCAACAGTGTTGTTTCTAATAAATACCCCAAGGTGTAAAGAATAGTATGGAGGAGAGCAGAAACCCTGACTGGAAAGTAGAGAAGAAGCAAACCAGCAAAGGGAGAGATGCAAAACTCTGAGAAAACAGACTAATTCAGGGGAAGGGAAAAAGCCAAAATGCCAGGAAGGTAAAGAATGCCCTAGAGGGAGAAGCCAGAGAGGGGAAGGACTAAAGGTGAAATTTTGCAGGTCAAACTTGTTTGGCCTAGAAACTCATTGTCACTGCAAAGGAAGTGTCTGTCTCCCATTAACCCTCTTCATCCCCCTCTTCTAGCCACACGCTTGCCACCACCTCGCTTCCCTCTGCCCCCGTGCTTCTCACAAACCAATACCGCAAATGAAGCCCACAGCTTTCTTTCCATTTAGCAGACTGAATCAGCCCTCTGAGGGAGGAGATGATTGTCAGAGCTGGCACAAAAGAATTCTGGAGTCTAGTAGGGAGCAGGATACTGGCAGCAGACGAAGAGCATGCATGGAAGTGCTTTGCAATAATAACAGGTTGTTACATTGGTGCAGCTAAGATTAAAAATAAAGAATACACAATAACTAAACTGCAGTTGAACTTTTTATGATGACAAGGAGAGTTATGAGCAAGCAGTTACAGTTTGGGGGTATCAACCCAGAAAAACACAGGTTTACTAGATTCAGTTTTGTTCTGGACCCACAGTACAAAAAATAGGGAGAAAGGATTCTTGTGTCTTCATGTATAAAATCTTAAATGTTTTTTTAAGTTGCAGCTATCAGAAATTTCATAGTAGAGTTCAAGATTTTTGTATACCTAGTATCAGAATTTAAAACTAATTGCTGACTGCAGAAGGTGTTTTCAAAGGCCAGACGTCAACAAAATCTTTCTGGATTTTGAACACAAGCTGTTGTGGCTGTGATTAGAAAGCTCCCTTACACTGTATTTATGGTGGCCAGGAGTCTCTGATTTCAAGCTGCACAGGGTTTGGAGCCCACCCTGGTCTGCAAAGAACAGGAACCCACTGAGCTGTACTACTTAGTTGTCTGCAATCATCTGTCCCTCTCTTAAACCACTTAGCAACTACGATTAACAGACAGATCTTTCTGGCCATTCCGATTACCTTTTACCCTTTCACATTCTATCCTTATTCACTTGAGATGCATTTCTGATTCCTCCCTGCTGTTCATTCCAAATTCCCTTCCTCCTTTTTTTACCTGATAATGTGTACCCAAGGAATAGATGCAGCTCACTTTGGGAAGTGTAAATCTTCCAGGTCAGCTTCTCTTAAGAGATGATACAAAGCATCACAGTTAACTTCTGTATATTCATGCCAGGGCAACTCAATCAATTAATGCTTTCCGTGATTCCCATTGTGGTTGTTCCTTACACAGCTTTAAGGAGCTGTAATGTGGGCTTTACACCTACAAACATAGATTACAGTAAAACCTTCACTCCTCTCCTGTTTATCATTTGTCATTGACAACAGAAAAGAAGAATGAACAGCGCTTCAGCTAAAATTTAGTTGCTTACAACACAGCAGCTGGGAAATGAGTAGGTAATTGAATCTTACCTACCTGATCATTAATGAAAGCAGGTTTTGTTTTTCCACTATTACTCTAGGAACTGAGTGCTTCCTCAACAGTAATTGCTAATAAACAAAGGAAAATAGCTATTCAGTTGCAGACAGCACACTATTATGAAACTGGGGAGAAGTGACTTATCTAATTCTCTGCCATGAACTTCACCTGGAGCTAGTGACTCAAGCTCTCTGATGTCACACCAGATGAGGTAGGAAAAAGTTTCCAAATGCATCCTATTTTGGGAGGGCAGCCAGCATGTTCCTTACTGCAGTAATGGATTTGTCTCACCAAAATGTAAACATCTACAGTCTCCATCTCAGCTTATCACCCTAGGCTTCCCTATTCCACAGGAAGAAACCCACACATCTGGTGGACAATGTAGGCCACTCCAAGTAGACATCTAAACTAGAGCACATAATTTGAAGTGCTTCTTCACTGCAGTGGGACTCTGTGACAATTAGGTCAGATGGCTGCCCTTCAGGCATCTGCAGTTAAGTGAGGGGAAGCCCACCTGGGGGCCCAGCTATTAAAGCTCACTTGACTTTCAGAAAAGTCCTTAATATGGTTCACTGCATTCAGAAAAGCAGTGGCTACCATACTTATCAGGTGAAAACACAATCCATGCTTATCGGGTGAAAACACAGTCGATATCTTCAGGTGAAAAAGCTTCAAGCAAGCATGAAGGTCTTGTTTTGCTTGACCTTTGTAATAGTACATGAATGCAGCTTCCATACAGAGCTAACTCCACATCTGGAAAAGACTTGCCTCTGTGGCTGCTGAACCAGAGCGGAGAGTGATACTGGCAGCACACTTCTTCCTTGGGGAATTAGGACTTTTCTTATTCTGGCCAAATGTTCATTCAGTTGATACAAGTAACAGTTTAAGTCTATTTCCCAAAAAGAATAGAGAGAAAAGATGACAAACAAATATATGAGGTGCATAAAGCTCTAAAAACAAAACCTAGAAACTAAGGAATCGGAATTTAGGGATAATGTACTGCAAAAATTATTTGTTCAGAACTTTTTTTTCTTTTATTTATTTGCTACCTATCAAAATATGCTGATAATTTCTCACCAGTTTGTAACAGAACTTAGGGAAACAGTATGAATGCCCATGAAGAATGAAGTGCCATCTCACTCCTGGAGATGCTTCTTTACAATGACACAAATCTTCTTAGACAGAAAGAAATCCTATTTGGAAAGAACTTGATCACTGTAATTTCCTAGATGTCCAAAAGCTCTTTATACAAGATCCAATACCTTAGAAGAGTGTGACACTGTTACTGCTCTCAAGGAGTTGCCCAAGTGTTGCTCATACTGGTGGAGAAGGAGTACCTTATTCATGGGGGGGAGGTACAAAGCACGCTGTGTTTCCTCGATGCAAACACTTATCTTGTGCTTGCACCAGGTGGTGCAAGCTGAGAGGAACTGCGCCTTGTGCACACCTACGAAACGCTCCTGCACAGCCCTGTGCCAAGAAGCCCTCAAGGGCAAACTGGACTCCAGATTACAACTCAAAGATGCAAACTGTGCTGTGCAGAGGGGCAGGAGGAGCAGCTTTTCTTAAGAATGTAATCAGTAAGTATCTAGAGGAGGACCCTCCTCTCTTCTCCATGCCCTCTGCCTGTGGTCAGCTGGAGCTGCCAGAGCTGCTGCTGCCAGATGGGGCATCCGCTGGGAAGGAGCAGCAGCAACAAACGTAGCCTTAGGGAAAGGTGAGAATCAAGACAAACATGCCCCGGGGCCAAAACGCCTCTTCTGGTAAGCACTTGATATAAGAAATGGACAACTCATGGAGCAATCACAAGGGAAACCTTTTCCTAATGTGAAAGATGTTAGCAAGCATCCAGGAGTTTGTTAGCACTGGTGTGCTACCAGAACCTCACTCAGGTATTTAATTCTAGCTATCACATTCGTATTTATTTCATCTGATAAATCACTACACTTTTTAATTTATAAGTCCATATATCTATAGATAGATATACTGTATAATTGGTAGGTCAGTGATGTCCTGCATGTGACAGTGCATATTACTGCACTATCAGTTATCAGCAGCATGGCAAAGAAATTTAATTTACAATACTTTTGGTTTAGAAAAAGGTTAAATTACTTTATATCCCTTACATGGGCACAATGGTCTTTATTTCCAGCATCAGTGAAAATTCACTGGAATATCTTTATACTAAAACTACAAACCACTAACTTGTAGATCAAAACACCTACCCTAAAACATAGTATAAAATATTTTTACAACAAAAATTAGCATTTACCCCATGAGTCACTAGAATTCTTTTGGGTTTTAAAGCTGCAGAAGAAGCTACCAGTTATCCTGTCATACTTTTCGCTCCTTAGAGGCTCCAGTTTAAATAAATGGGACCACTCACTGTTTCATGTGAAGATAAATGACAGGGTTTCAGGTCTAATTTTTTTTAATGTTTATTTTTACTTGCTGACACCGACCAAGATAAAAATAAGGGGAAGAATGCCAGGGCTGGGGCAGGGGAAATAAGGGGGAAGAAAAAAGAAGCAAGTGTAACTTCCAGGTTAAGAGTATCAAAACAGCTAAAGGGACTTAAGCATATGCAAGCCAAAAATCTCAGTGAAGTCTCATCTCTGTAAATTATACACATCTGGGAAAATACCAATTCACTGGAAGATTTTTCTAGTTCCTGAGAGTGGGTAGATCTCCATTTATTTCCTTCCTTGTTTATCTCCTTGCAACTCACCTTCACTGTAAAGTAAAACTGGGCTGAGCTCTCACTAGCGCTTATCCTTCTCCCTTAAATGTTTTCCAAGAACTGGAGAGGGAGAAAAACACAATTTTCTTTCATTACATATGATTTTTACAGAAACTGCAGCTGCCTAAAAAAACCCTAAAACCACTAACTTGAAAGGAGTCAGCTACAGATACATGATCTGGTTGCTCTGACTAGAAAGAAGAATGCTTATCAACAACAGTCAGAAGTATGGGCTCCTATCTAAATTTACCATCTGAATATTTGACAAGAATTTAGGAGGAGGAAGGGCTCTTTCACAAACCAAAAGTTTATTCAAAATTGTTTCATGAATAGTATAGGATTGTTAAAATCCATTTAGTCTGCGGAGTAATAACTACACAATAAACCTCCCAAGAAGTAACGTGACTACTGTACATTTTGATTTAATGTTGTAATTCATAAACCAGTTTTGCAGTGTAAAAGTAATTATTTCAAGACTGGAACAAGACCAAGCCTCTTTTGACCCACAATAATAATATTCATAATGTTAACAAACCTCTTCAAATGAAGTCATTGTTTAATACATCTCAGTCTACATGTGAAGTGGTTACAAACATCATGTTTTTGTAGTTGTCAATAATTTGGGGATTATGTAAGCAGCCGGACTTTGTGTTCTTCTGGATTTCAACTATTAGTCAGTATTAGTACTCACTGGGGCTGGTTGAAAAGCTAGTGTTCCAGCTGAGAAGGAACTTTGCTTTTCAAAATTTGACTTTCATCCGATTGAGTCTTTAGCCAACATTTTCAAAGTTTTTGTGAACTATGAATTCTTATACTTTTTTTTGGAGCCAGAAGAAGACAAATCATGAAGCAGTCTGCTTGGTTAGCAATGAGCCTGACACAAACTCCTCTTTTCTCTGAGCCCTGGGGGAGAGCCTATGCAAACTGTCCTTGGAGTGACAGTCCCTGGGAGGCATCCCAGTCGATTTCCACTCCAGGGCAGGGAGCCTGGGAAGCCAGAAAGGCAGCCTGAGAATTACTATGGAATTAGGATTTGCCACAGTCCTGCGAAGCCCTGAGGTCTTGGCACTGACAAGCTGCAGGGCCGTGCCATCTCTGGCGGTGCCAAGCCCTGGCAGGCAGCCTGTCCTATAGCCAGGGAGGCTGCTGCAGAGCAGTTCTGCCAGGCAGCCCACACTAGTAATGGGAACTGAGAATTTTCAGGATCACTGGATCTGGGTTTGGATCACACGACAGACTTAACCAAAGACACACACTCTTGAATCAGTCCCAGGCCTTGGGCTGCGGGACAGCCCAGGAGGATTTTTCTCAGTCATAAACCCAGAGCCTCCATGCAGCCTGCTTGTAACTCAGGAATAGTTTTCCTGGATTGATTAGAAGCAAATTCAAGGAGTTGCAAGTGAAATATTCGAAACCCAAAAAACCAGCTTTTTCCACTGCAGTAAATTTCTACTCATTAGCGTGATTAATGGCTTTTGAAATGTTTCTTCATCTGTATTTATAAAATGGAATCATATCCAATAACCTCACACACTGAGTTCCTCATGAGGTATTTGGAACTTGTGTATATGACTGTCCACTGAACTAACAATGAGCATTTTTACAGTGTGCTCTAGCAATTTACATTCACGGTCTGGTTTTACTCTGAAGAACAGGAATGGTTACAATTTCACTGTATGGAGTCTGAGGGCTTCAAGCAGTAATGAGTTATATTTGAGAATCATTTTCCCTGGCCATAAGTTTACTGTTGTTTTCACCTTGAGGCTGCAAAAGCATCAAAGCATATTTGTTTTCTAGTAAGAAACTTCAGTCACCTAATGATTCAGGCATAAAAGTTCCCCTGACCTGTCATGACAGGTGAGAGATAATATGAGGGAACAGACTTCAGCACTCAAAGGGGAGATGGAGAAATGCAGAATGTTAAGCACTCTGGGTGACTCTTACACTAAGTCTAAAAACATTGTAAAGTAGTTAGGAAAAGAACAAACAACAACAACCATGTCCAAGTGTTCTAGGTGGGACTCACCTACAGGTTCAGATAGTTACCCATCAGTGTCTATGCATGAGTTAGGCATCTTGGTCCCCATTTAGTCACTGAAGACCACTCTATACAGACAGTAGAGATGAAAGAGTTTGGGGCATGGCAGTCTAAAGCAGATGCCGTGTTTGATATGCTGGACACATTTCCAGACACAGATGCAGAAGCTGCCATTGCAGACACATCCACGTACAGATCCCTAGAACAAGCTGTGCTACCCAAAGGTAGGAATGACTGTGTTAAAGACTTTTGGTCCAACTGCCTGGATAGCCTGTTTCAACAGTCATGTGTTTCTAAAATATAAACCGATGCAAGTTGGAGCTTGGGAAAGGGATCTGCAAGAAGGCCTGTCTTCTATGTCCAGGCACAATGGATTAATACCTTACCCAAGCAGATCCATGGACTAACGTGGTACTTAGCAGTGCACACTGCTGAAAACACAGCCCAGTAAACATAAACCAAAAGGTGTATTTATCGTACTTTTGTTCTCCCCTGCAGCAATCGTGACAGTTGCACTAGATGTGACTGCTGTAAATGTGGCATCTCACCCTCACAAATTAGTCTCCACACCAAAAGAGCTGAGTTTAACTGAGGAGTTATAATAGTTATAATACGTTAGTGCTCAAACTGCTTCCCAGTTGTATTGAGAAAAACGTTAAATCACCCAGCACTCGGGCGTCTGGTTCTCCCTGTTACCTGGAAACTGGAGCTCTGAGTGCAAGCACTGTTGAGAAAGTGATTTAAAAAGCAACAGGAACATCAAAGCACCATTCATATAAGACATGCACCATCATCCAAGCAGTTTCTCCGATTGCAGAGCTGTATTGTTTTAAGCTGCAGGATCCTTTACTGATGGAAGTACACTGAATTCCTCATAGCTTGGGTGCAATTATTCCAGTGTATCCCATACTGTGGCTATTTCCTTTGCAGAGGTTGGAGGAAGGTGAAGGCAAAGCACAACCCACAGCCTTCCAGATCCAGGGATCCAGAGGTGGTATAGTCACAGTGCTGCTGAGCAAGGACGCTTATGCTAATCTGGGAGGGGAAGATCCCCCTAGGCAAAACAGCTTGGGAAAGGCTGGTTTGTATAAAAATGCTGGCCTATTCTCAGGCAATTGCTTTGTAAAAAGGTAAGCTATGAATTGAAAGCACTGAAGCTGTTCCTAAAGATTCCCCCACCAGTCTGCTCTCATTCTGCAATAAGGACACCCAGTTCCTTTGTAGTTAAATTCTTCTCAAGTGACTTGTATTGCTTAAACTGTCCTGGTAAGACTCAAAAAAAAAAAAAAAAAGTAAGTACAGAAAAGGCCTTGGAAAGATTCACTGCGGTTTTACACTAACTTGATAATACTGGTAATTTCAATGAAGCCAGCATAGGGAAAAGCAGGAATAATGCAGCAGTGAAAGAGAGCCGTGCTAGAGCCGTGCTCTTTATTCTCCCTTTTTGTCCTGTTTCCTTGATTAAAAAGTTGAGGAGAAATCTTGGAAGTGATCCTGTACACGATTTGTGCTCCTAAGCCGAGCCAGAATGCCTCGAGCCAAGCGCCAGGCTGAATATCCAAACTTTTACTGTTTAGATTGAGGCATATATTCCCTGGGTGCAGGAGTTTGAGACCACTTCTCTCCACACACCAGCTGGGAGGTATCAAAGTCCGTGTGCACTATCCACCCATTCACCTCCAATTAGAAAAATGTCCACAAGATGCTGAGAACATCAAAGTGGTAAGGAAAAGAAATTCATCCACACAGGACAAAGCATTTAGGCTGTTTACAGCTTTCTGCTCTCTGATGTTTATTACAACCCCCGCTATAAAATCTGTCTCCATATGCAGTGCCGTGTAGTGAGAGAGTTAATGAAAACCCAAGCCACATTCCAAGGATGGCAATACAGAATGAGAGCGACCTCAGCATTGTTTTGCTAAGATCTCAAATTGCCAATAGTGCAAAATGAAGTAATGCGCTCTGTCAACATGTAGTATGCTCTATAAATGGGATTGCCTATTCATCTGTTAGTAAAACATGCAGAAAAGCACTATTCGATTGGCCTTAGAGCAGCTGACTGCTTGCTTTGACTTCTTCTTTAAGATTTATTTGAAGCGTGAAACTGCTGAAAATCTCCATTGATTAAAAAGGACAAAAATATATTCAAAATAATTAAATATATGTGCAAATAGCCCTCACTTTATGTGGCTGGTCTTGAGTTAGAATTTCTTTATCAGAAGAATTAAATCTAAAGTTAACTAAAGCACTGAATGCTCAAAGTTGATTTCTACAGACTTCAGTAGTAACTTATAAAACTTAAATCTTTTTACAAACAGAAGATTACTTCAATAGTTAACTTAGAAACCTCAGACAGTTTTAATAAATTTATAGACAGCTTCCAGATTGAATTTTGCTGATCCAGGCTTCTTAGGCAGAGTTTATGGGGCCAGACTTGTCATATGAGCTATTTCTATAAGCCTCAGGTAAATATACACAGGGTTCCTGTTGTTAGAGAAAGTGTTTTTTTCTCTTCTAAAAAATTTTAGTTAATCTTAAGCAAAAACAAAAGTTCATTCAGTACATTTTGTATTTGTTATTTTTGACCCATTTTGGGAAGTATTTTCCTTCCACAGATCTGCACTGTCCCTGCTTCTCTCCAACTCACTTTAACTCTTTCATTTCTTTTACCACTGTTTCACAGACTGCTGCTCTGGTCTCTGAGTTTGAAAAAACTAGATGGCACAGCTGGAGAAAAGGAAAGGGGTTTCAGGTATTTCCTTTTCCTTCCCACCCAGCAGCTCTCGTGCCTTCCCTTTCCTACATGTCTGTTTTAACTCAAGTTTCATAGAAAAGTTTGACCTATGTTGCAAAACCAGTTTAGAAGTGTAAGTTGTTACTCATGTAGCTGAAGTCCTGATGTAGATGCAATTACAGTGACCAAATGGATATGTTTTATTTCCTTTTCCATTCAAAATTGCTATGGCCATCTAAAGCAGCTTTATTAGAATATCACTCTATAATAACAGGGTTCTCCACTTTTCATTAGTTGGAATTTGTGAAGCCCATAGCCAAAGCAGTATCTCTTATTTAAGATTTCAGTTTAATGTTGTTATTTCAATGGAGTTTCACATTAAAGTTTACCCATAAAACTCAGAATTAGAGTCAAAAGTACACCAAAGTACTCAAAGACAGGAAGTCAGGAATCAAAGGATCTGTAGCTTCCCTTTTAGGTACACATGGGCCTGCAAGTGAGATGGGAAAACATCCCTCCCCCTGGTTTCATCTATAACATCTCTCCATCCACCATTGGTACTAAGCTGAAATTTGCAAAGCAATGCAGGGGTTTTCTTCTACTAAAGTACGACACACTGTACTTATGACAGGAAAAGGATTGTTAATAAACATGCTAAGTCTTGCTGTGACAGATAATGCGAGGAAAGGTAGCATTAGCAGATAAAGAATGAAGAAACTGATATTGCAACACAACAGGGATGACCAAAATTGAGAATGGACACCTTCACGTGACCAATGCCCCAGCTTGAGGGCCTCTTGGAGCAGGCTCCAATACCTGCTGAAGCAGTTCTCAGAGACGAACACACGATGGCCAGAAGCTCCCACTGCTCCTCTCTGAGACACCACTAAATTTCTGAAACTGGGAACCCAGTCAACCCAGCAAGGTTGTCCAAGCAATCACTGTTGGCTTAGCTCTACTCACAGCCAAGGATACAGATCAGTCACTGTGCCAGCACAACTTCACTGCTGCCTTATGATGAAATTTTGGCCCTTGAAATGCCCTGTGAGGACTGAAGACACTGGCTACAACCCATAAGAGACTCCAAACAAAATGAGAGCAATGTTCACATGACAGAAACCCAGGCATGCTGTCTGAGATGAGAAAAGGTAGATTGCCACTTCTTGTTGGTACTTACGAGGAAGGCAGGCAGCAGTATTTTGCTGCTGATGGTGCTCAGGCCTGATGTTTTGCTACAGAAGAACACTCCAACAAAAGATATGAGACAACAAAGTCATGTCTGAAAACCACCCATGACAGACTCTTCTGCTCCCTCTGTACTGTCTGCTCCCAGCTCTACAAGCACAAGAAGTTCTCTTGTGATCCTGGGTAAATCATCACTGTCCTAACAGAAATTACTGATCCCATGGGTCCACAGAGAGAAAAAAAAACTATGCTGCTCCGTATTTAATTTTAAGCAAAAGCATCTTGGCTTTGAATAGCTGGAGATTTGACTGATTTCTTGCTTGAACCATAAACATCCAACTTGCACACATCCTGGTCTGTTGGCACCTCTGAGACCCACCAGCACAGTGCAGTGATGAACAGATGGTTGCAGTAACCTGTTCCATCAGCCTAGAGGGATACAGAAGACAATGCTTATATATGTCTGTCTACCATCTGGATTAGTCCAATAAATGGGATCATTTTTAGACTACTGTGGTTGCCCTACTGATTTGCAAATGAGTGCTCTCAGTATTGTGTTACTTCAATTCAAAAACATTGTGAAACATTCACATTCATACACGTCTCCCTCTTACTCTTTATTTAATCACGGGCTGCTGACAATGGCTGTAATTCAAGGTAGCAGCTAACTACTCACATAGTTTTCAGTATGTCTGTAGTCCAAAGACTGTTCATACTTTAAAAATTCTACAAATCTAAATCTACCTTGGTTCTTTTTTGCCTTTGATTGTTTACAAAGCATTAGAACAGTATGGTGAATCCCACAGTGACCCCTGAAAATTTTAACTATGGGATTCTCATGGAAAATTGCTTCTGAACCAAAGGCAGAGGAAGCTACACACCTCTTGTTGTGATACCTGCTTTATCAAAGCTTGGTCTGCTACAAAGCTTTACCAAAGCTTGGTCTGGAATGACCTCAGGTCCAGCTAAGGATCTGAGACGGAGAAGCCAACTCTCAGGCACTTTACTTCACTGGACAGAAAGCTACACAGGAAAGCTTCAATATTGCACCCTGTCATGACCTTTTATCACTTCCTCCACATTCACCTACAAAATACCATCCAAGGAGCAGAGTGTTTCACTTTGGACTCTGAAGTGTGTAGTCCTGCCAGAGGTACAGCACAGCAAATGCTGCAGCAAGTACCAGCACATGAACCATGGTGCCCACTTGATGGAGGCTCAAAAGAGCGTGGCAGTTCTGCTGCTCC
Source organism: Coloeus monedula (assembly GCF_965178545.1). NCBI lineage: Eukaryota > Metazoa > Chordata > Aves > Passeriformes > Corvidae > Coloeus > Coloeus monedula. Next base: position 100,495,224 of record NC_138783.1, read on the forward strand.
AGGGCTGGCATGACACACAGACCTACACTCTCCCATTTTTGGTGGGAATCCAACCTAAACAAATGCAGGGCAGCTCTCAGCAGAAGAGAGGAGAGCACGCTGTGTCTGCAGTGAACTGAAGTCACCAATGTGCCTCAGCCTCGGCTGCAGCTGGACCATAGCATTCCTTTGGAGATCATGTATTTCTCAGAGGCTTTTCTGTTTATTTTCTTAACAAAGCTTTGCAGACTTTTTAAGTGTGGGAAGGGAGACTCAGATATTCCCCTCCCTCAGTTTTAAAAAATCAGGCTCAATTTTGTAAATAGATATAGGAAAAAGAAATCTCTATTAGAATCTGCCAGTCCTTTAAGGTCTGAACGTCATGGCTTTTGTTAGCTGACTCAGGATCTTTTCATGTTTTAACTATCACATTTATTTTCAGTTGAATATTATTAAATAAGCAATTCCATTATGACAAAATTGATATTACTGTAATTGAATAATATGAGATATATCCAAAGGAAAAGAAATTAAGTGAATTTTTACTTAAATTCAGATGTTAAATCCAAATACCTAAGTGAACTTGACAGTGTCTGTCACTTTCTCTGCAAGTAAATTCTTACTTCTTCCCTCCAGCACTGGAACATAAAGGGGCTGCCAATATGTGGATAAGCACTGTGCATTACACAAAACAGCAGTACATTTATGCCTTGTGTTGTAATGGAAACTCTCAATTTAAGATCTGAAGAACAATAATAGAGAGAAGGAAAAGTTGGAGCTACCAAATTTTTCATAGCTGGTGGGATTTTTTTCCCAAGTGATGTCAGGGAAACAGACTGGAGAACTACATTTACAAGGCTCTTCTTTGTCAAGCACAGTAGGACTTAAGCCCATCATTCTCCTTGTGGCTACTGAACTACGGTCTGTTCAAACTTAGGTGGCTGTTGTGCCCATGTCACTGAGGGTGGAATTTTCCTTAGTGGACTGCATAAAACCAAAGTTTCTCACTTAAGGAAAAAGCCCTGAAAAGGTATGGTATCTGTGCATAAGTTAAACAAACAGCTGCCCTACACTTTTCAAACACATCTGCCATTGAGACTCTGTGCGGACTCTCAAGGGGCTTGGTCCATCCAGGGGTGCATTGCCACTGGAGGAGTGGTCCTGCATTCCTCTACTCTTCTCATGTCCATCCACTCCAGGTTTCGTGTGTTTGTGGCAAGGCTGCCACTCTGAAGGGAAATTAATACTCTTATGGTGGATTAATTGTCTGTCACATCAATTTTCCCTGAGGTCATTCAAGTGCTATAGGTGTTGCAGGGAAAGTGGGAGGAACGGATGGTTTCAGGTTGCTTTTAACTGGAGTAATTAAATCCTTAAACAGGAGTAATTAAACATTTGGTGCAACTGTACATTCTCTTTTCCCAAACCCTGCGAATTTAGGGCATATTACTCTAAAAAGAGACGACATTACGTGTCGATTTTCCTACAAAAGGAGAGCCTTTATCAGCATTGGAAAATAATTTCATTGTGGAATTTACTGTAACAACAGTGAGAACCAGGAGTAAAAATGGGTTATGGAGTTTGAAAACTGAATAAAGATGTTCCCAGCCATCAGTGGCTATGTCTTAGGTTACAATGTAAGATGTAACCAAAAGTATGTATTCTATCACCATCTGTTAAAACCAGGTGGGGCAATGTTCTTTATCTCTTCCATGACACAACCCTGATAATTCCCTCCGGGGCATATCTTCTGTTAATGGCCATCCAGCCTCACTGCGTGACTCACAAAATTACATCATCCTGTTGTGAGATGCTCTGCCCAGGGGGAGGAACCAAGCATTCCTACCTGGGTATAATCTGAGGTTTGCAACACCACACTCAGCCCTTACCTACTGGGTTCCCAGAGGAGAAGAGCTACATAACCACTACTGGACCTTCAGAGGAAGAGCAGATCCTTCTACAGGATCACTGCTTCGACAGAACCACATCCATCACTTCAGGAGGACTGCAGTCACCACTTAATTGGACTGCTACCACCACCCTGCCCAGCAGGGTGTCAGGTTGTATCCTGACTCTGTCAGGTTAAGCCAGTGTTTCTGTATTATTGCTTTGTTATATATATATATATATATTAGTAAAGAACTGTTATTCCTATTTCTCATATCTTTGCCTGAAAGCCCCTTAATTTCAAAATTATAATAATTCGAAGGGAAGGGGGTTACATTTTCCATTCCAAGGGAGGCTCCTGCCTTCCACAGCAGACACCTGTGTTTCAAACCAAGACAGGCTATTAAACAACATCACTCAGATTATTGTGTAGAGTATTGTCTATTGTACAGAAGACCCTAAATCACTAACCACAAGGAAGGGGAAAACATAACTTACGTCTTACACTTATTAGTTGTTCTACTGTCTACTACACTTTTGTTAATCATCATTCCTGCCTCCCACAGGAAACAGCATTAGGGTGTTAGGGATCGTCTCTTCATCTCCACCAGTATTCCAGTTTTTATGTTAATGTACCAAGACCTCACAGGAGTTTGGCACCTCATGTGTGGAGTACCTCAGAGGAAAATGCAGTGCTATCACGAGCATTCTAGCCGTGCCACTACCAAAAGTTTTCAAATGCTGAACTCTTCTATAAAGAGTTGCTTGCAAAATAAAGCCTGAAAAGGGTAGGAAAAAAAGGAGAATCATGAAGCCAAATGTCTTCAAAAAGAAATATGGAACAGGGAAAACAAAATGGCTGCAAAGTGAATTGCTTTTGGACCCAGTGATATCAGTAAAGATGATATTTTTTACTAAAAGGATAAATAAGAATACTAAGAGGAAATACTATTTTTTTATTTAATGCATTTTAGATTTCAGATTTGATTTAAACTTCACATACGATGCATTAACTTAAGTTTTTGCATAAAGATTCAGGTTGAGACAGATAAAGTTTCTCTGCAGACGGGGCCTTAAGGTCTCACTAGGCTGGAGGGGATGTAGTCAGAGATTTCAGTACTGCTGTTCACTGGAGCCCCCGTTTCACAGGACATTAATGTGCCTTTCACTCTAGAAACCAGGATGCCATAAAAACAGATCTACAAATGAAAGCTCAAGAGTACTCTTGAAGAAGGATGCTTTCCTAAATTTGTAGCCAGAGGATTGATGTGGACTCAGCTCCCATATGCCTGTGTTAATGCGTGATGTTGAAACACAGTCCTTTGATGTACAGACTCACGTTCAGAGAACAAGACCCTCTGTGGGATGGCTCTTCTGACTTATATTTTGAATTCATCAGTGACGGGAGACCTCAGCAGAGCAGAGCATAATTTGACAGACACTCTGTCCAGAACCCCAAATCCCACCTCAGTTCTGTGCACAGCTGGACACTCACCTGCCTCCCTAAGGCACAGCCACTGCAGGGCAGGTGATCCCTGCTCCTTCCCCAGTGCAAGTGCCATGCAGGGAACAGCAGGCACATCGGGAGCAGCAAAGCTTCCATAACTGTGTTACAGAGCTGGTCACAGAAGGCAGGAGGAGGACAGGAGGAGTAGAAAGGACAGAGTCTGCAGACAGCTCTGGTGCCCACAGCCAACCACACTTACTGACTGGTGAAGGAGAAAGGCGGGCCTATATTTAGCAAGAAAAGCAGATAGGCTCTCTTGAGAAATGCTCACTGCTTTGAAAGATCAACAAAAAGCAACAGCCTCGTTCCTGCTCTTCTGCAGAGGCCACCAGCAGTCCCTGCATTCCCCTGCTGTCACCACCCTCTCTGCTCCCTCACCTCCCAAGTGCTTGGGCTTGTCACAGAAGGCTCTGCTCACTCTCCTGGAGAGCCCCACTCATTTACTGCTGCTCAGACACACAACACCCATGCATGCCTTGGCTGCTGCCATTTATGAGCATGGACTAGGAAAGAAACACAGTTGTTTGATAATTTTGTAACTGGACCCTACTTTTATATTATTTGGGCTTGTTGTCTAGAAGCAAAAAGGTGTTTACTTAACCCATCACACTGCAGAGTTTGCAAGTCAGATAATTTGTAGTCTGCTGAAGTCATGGAGCTGAACTCAAGAGTGACTGTTGCTCTTTACAGCTATTTCTGCTGTCTAAATGCTAAGGATTCAGAACAGCTGCACAATGTGCACAACAGCTTTACTCCTTGTTTTCCAGAGACACATTTTTCTTCTCCAGAAACCCATGGCAGCAAGGCAAAGGGAAGGCAGAAAACTGCAGAAGTTTCCCTTTTCTGCAAGGAAAACAGTTTTGAAGAACCACAGAGGATGGAGACTGCTCTCCCACCACACATTTCAGAGCTGTAAGGAAGAAAGGAGCTCTTGGTTGGCTTCTTTCCTCTTGCTGCCACTGCTGGGAAGCTTTAACATCACTGTTTGCTCTCAGACATCTCTGCAGCAGGGGACACTCAAAGCTCAGAAGGTGAGGTATTCTGCCTGCTTGGATGCCTGATCATGGATGTGATCTCTTCAACAAGGCACAAAAAAATTTTGCTTGTGTTCCAGTGCATAACGTGAATTATCAGTAGAAAATCTCAACATTTAGTAATTTGTTTTTAATGTAAGGAAATGTACTGACAAAAAGTTATTTTTTCAGTATGGTGAGCACTTTTTGAGGTAATATTGTGTTTCAACGAAGCCCAGCTTTTCCATAGAAAATGAAGTTTCCTTATAATCACACTAAGAATTAAGCTGGTTTTAAGCACAACAAACTCCATGGGTGATGTAAATCTTTCCTTTTTTTTTTTAAACAGTCTTACATAGTTTCCCAAGTACATTGTTTGACTCACCTTTTCTGTGCTGGCTTATCTCTTTGGTCACCTGCAGTAATAATTTTCTTTCTGTTACTATTTTTTAAAATACCTAAATTTTGTTTCAAAATAATTTAATAGTGCTTCTGGCCCTCCTCTTAGACTGTGTATTTCCAGCTCTACCTGCCTTTTCAAGAAAGTTGGCCTTAAGCCTATTTTTTCCTAACTTTTGGAGTTATCCCTGTTCCTTGTTCACTGAAGTGGCTTGTTATTTGATCTCTGTTCCTCCCACTGATTCCTGATCATTCCCAGTGTTTCCTGTGTTGTTCAGAGAAAATGATCACTCTGAGGACTTAAAGGGAAGACAAAGGATAAATAGAACTCAGAATCATTACCATGACCTGTAATAGTACGTGTCCAGGGCACACACACACTGAGACATCCCCACTCTATACAACCTGAAACTAAAATCTGCAATTACTTTAACACACTTTGTCTTTAAACTGTGCAGTTTTCCTATAGGGAAGAACTGAATGTAATCCTGGATGAGATGGAACTGAAACATTAGGAGACTTGCCTGGAACAGACTTTGCCTTTTTGCAAATTACACTGTGGTATGTTTAATTTATCTATTAATACCCAGACCCTCTTCCTCACTGTTACTATATAACATTTTTTTCTCTCTGGGTTTTGATTGATAAAAGTTTGTCTTGGGATTTTTTTTCCTCTCATTGACATAACTTTATGATGTTGAATTTCCTCTTGGGAGTCACAGATTTTGCTAGAACTCTCCAAGGCAGTCTCAGTGCTCCAAAACCGTAACTTTCCACAAACTGCAATAATCAACTAGTTTAAAATTCCAGATAATGCATGAAAGCAAAATTAAATATGGATTTACCCTTGACACAAAGGTATTTAAATTTCTAAACTCAGTTTCATTGCAATACCAGCCCTGAATTTCATATCAACTACCTTATTAAAAAGCTTGTGATTAAAAAGCTTCAAAAATATACAAGCTTTGCAAAATTTTCTCTGTTTTCTAAAAACCCGTACTTCCCGCAGTATATCAACCTGTTACCATCTGACCATTTACAGAAGAATCTCTCTATTTGCTTTTTGCTATGCTAGATATTGAAGTGAGACAAAGTGGCCAGCAGCTCCCTGGGTTGTTTATTTAGCCATTTACAAACAGGAGATCTCAGCAGAAATAAGTGCTGGCTTATTATATCATCTGAATGGCTTTATTTCTCCCTTCAGGACACTCTGGTTTGAATCTTCAGGTCTAGCTTATCCTGAAGTGTTCTATTTATCTGGAGACTGAGGAATTTGTTATTATGAGTAAGGAACAATACACTGCTTTTCCTCATTGGACCTCTGCACAAACCCTGGCTTGGCATGAGCTCTGGAGGCCAGGAGCAGGGTATGGTTCCAGCTGGGTTCTCTAAGCACCTGCACTGCTTTCCTGCTTGTCCCACCAAGCCCCGGCTCATTCCCTGGGAAGCATGGACCAGCCTTTTCTGAACAACCATGGAACAGGAGGAGCATTCTTTGCTGAACAAAAAACTACTTTCAAGTCACAGAATATTCTCAGTTGGAAGGGACCCACAAGGATCAAGTCCACAACCTGGGCATTATTAGCACTGTGCTGTAACCAAATGAGCTCATGTCAGTCACATTTGACCACTTAGTAATTATTCTGCTATGAACATCACACTGTAAAATGCATTCAGCAATTCATAAGCCTGGTGGGCCAGTGGCCCAAGAATTCCCTGATGTCCAAGAACTGTCTCCCTCCCAGCTGTATCAAAGGCAAAACCCCACTTTGCACCAGTTACACTGCCCTAAGCACAGTGCCAGGGCTGGGAACTCGTGCATGCAGCGCTGCTGCCAAGCCACTTGCGCTGTGGAACCACAGTCCAAAACACACAACGTTTAATCGCAAAACTTGCTTAGGCAGCTGCTGAAAAAGAGAGACAAGTTGCTTACACATGCATAGTCCTGAATGGCCTATCTTATGTGGACTTCAAGGTGCTTCATAAATATCATCTAAACCCAAATATTATTTAAACCATCTAAAAAGAAACCGCTTCTCTGCAAGTCAGAGCTCTGGTTCACACGTACCGAGGTGATGAAGTGGGTACTGACATCCAGCAATCATTTGCTGCTCAGACGCAGTGACCGCAGCAAGGAAAGCTGAACAACATCTGAAGCAACTTCTAGAGCTCCATGGCCCAGTACTTCAAAGTAAACTGAAATTGTATCACCATAATGTCTCACTCAGGAAGGGTATTACAGTAACCAACTCCCATTTCAAATCACCAAATGCAAGTAAAAGCATGATTATATTGTATTAAGCATGCACATTCATATTCGGGCAGCAATGCTGTAGTCTGTAGAGGGTACATGGTTTCGAAGCTGAGAGCACAGGACATGGCTTCTGATCACCTGGAATTCCTTATGCTGGATCATAGCTCTCCTGTGGACTAGGCAGTACTGCCAACAGCTCACTCCCCTACTTGTGCACATTTCTTTTCCAGTGCTTCTCACAATGTTATTACTGCTTTTCCCTCAGGTTTTAGCAAAAATTATTATTTTTCTACTATATTCTTCTAATTACTATGATATTTTCAAAGTTTCTTTTGACTCAGTTTTTATTTCCCCCAAATATTGTTGTAGCCTGGAGAAAGGGTCTGATGTCAAGATGGGCCTAGCTTTGAACCCAGGGTGGAGAAACTTTTGATATACTTCCAGACTGTTTAATTCTCTACTCAGGTCTCTCGAGTATCCGATAAAAACAACTTTCCCAGGCCCCGCTTGCCTGTGAGATGCTGGAGAGTAAAGCACCTCTTTCTGAGAGGTAAGGTGCTGATTACACAACTTTCAGCACATCCTGAAAGCTGATTCCAAAAACTAATATTGTTTTTGGCATCACACAGAGTTCTTCACATACCCTTTAGAGGGGAAAGCAAGTGCAGCAAGGTGAGTATTTTTTAATATAACTTGCAATAATTGGTGTTGAGAAATAAGAAAACCTAAGACCCAGCTCAGACTAAGCCAAATCTCAGCTACATCATTCATGAAATTTTGTTTTTGTCCTCTCAGTTCAGTGTGGTCATGCATCAAAAGTTGTATTAGACTGAAATTTTTACAGTCTCTCCTCTAGCTAGTACCCAGTATAGGTGTGCTGCAGAATTTCAGTATAAACTGCTGTACATGGAGACAAGAAAGCTCAGAGATTTCAAAACTGCTCCTCAAATAAAACTTCTTCTTGCCAGACTGATGTCATTAATGGTTCTAAACACATTCAGTAGTCAAGAAGGCAACCATCAAAAATGATCAAAACTTCAGAGCGTGTCTTACAGCAATTCTATTACTAAAATAAAAAGCTATTCATTAAACATCAAAGTGTGCTGAACAAACAAAGCCTTTATTATTACAAAACAAAATAATTTCCATATATATATATACATATATATATATATATCCACATATATATATGGAAAAGAAAGCAGGACAATGCAAATTTTCCCTCAAAGCTGGAAGCAAAATTTTCTTTATTGGCAACTGCCCAACTAGCTTTCCTTAAAATACAATACAGTAAAAAGAATCTTCTGTTCCCACATCTCATATTCAAGGTATCCAAAAATATTTACCACGCAGACCAACACTACAGTTCTGTGTACCAAGACAGACTCCTGAACGCTGACTTTACTTAACATAAGAGCTGCCTTGGGTGCAGACTGGGTGGGAGATGTGCCTGTGGCTGCTGCCTCCCCCCACAAAACCAGTGCCTGTGCATGGTGCTTTCCTACAGCCTGCTCCCACTTCTCCCAGTTCTCACAGGGGAGCTCACCCCTCTCAGCATCTCTATCTCCCCTCTTGCAACAGAAAAGTGCTGTGAAGTGTTTGAACCTTGATAGTGTGCCCCAGCCAAACCATTTTTAGTTATTTTTACCAGAGCCCTCAGAGTGGGACCAGGCTGGAATTACCCTCACTGGCTTCAGCTGGCCTTTCCACCTTCAGCTGCAGCACATCAGCCCCAAGAGGGCTTTTAAGCTCCAGTCTGAAGGCTCGAAGGGAGAAGTGGGATGGGCTTTTATCTGCTCCTTGTCCTTTGCTGTCTTGTTGTTTGGATTTCCTGGACTAACTTGGCTGCTGATCACTGGGTGGGTTTTGTTGCTGTCATCATCTTGACGCTGCTTGCCTGGATCAGGAGCTCCGCCTGTTAGAGCCCTTAGGAATTCATCAAGGACTGAAAGGTAAGCTGTGCTAAATTGGAAGAGAATTGGGGAAAGAAGAAGCTGAAAAAGTAATACCAAGACATCAAGGAATAGCTAAAAAAGGACTGTGCCGCACTGGATTAAAACCAATCATGTTATCAGAAAAGTGCGTGCAGAGCTCATGGACAAAATAGAGAGACCAATCAAGCAATGTGAGATCTCATGCACAGCAGTTACAAAATGTATATGTACTGTATTATGTAAAAGTTGTAAAATGTATGAGTAGGTAAAATGTGATATGTATATGTATAAGTAGTATAAGATAAGCAAGTGAAGTGCATAAGTAAGGTATTATGTTAAAGTCATGAGATGAGTGAATACAGGGGTATTTTAAACAGTAAGACGCTTCTGCATAATCATATTGATTTGTTGATCAGAAGGTGTGAGTTCCCACAGAATGACTGTAAATAGGGATCACTTCACCAACACTGACTGGAAGCCAGAGAGATCTGAAAATACATGGGGCTACCAGCCTTTCCTAGGTCCATGCACCACTGATACTCCTGGAGCAGTGTGATTCCTTCAGCATGGCTGTGATAGCAGAGTCCTGAGCGTGAGCAGAGAGCTCTCTGCCAGGTGCTGCACAAACAGCATAAATTCAGAGTTTACTGAAAAAGCAACCAGAACCTGAAATGGACGCTCCCTCCAGGGCAAAGGAAGGTAAAATAAATAAGTGAGATAGAGAAATAGAAGCTGGCAGAGAAATTTATGTCTAGCCTAGAAAGTATTTCAGAAAAAGGGTGAGCCTCTTGAAATGGTATTTTAAAAGAGAAGCACAGTTGCTGGGAATCAGAATGTTTTCCCACCAGGTTTAAGATGTTTCAACAAAACACAGTTAATTTCTTCTGTCCTGAAAGAACATTTAAGCATTCTTTTAATCAGTGGGAATTTTTCTCAACTTTCAACTCATGGCTGTTTTCACCCTTGGCTTTGGAGCAAAAGGCTCTAACCTATTTCTCTCTACCACTGGAGAGAAATAAAAAAATTTTAAAAAATAAAAGAACCAGGCTTAGCAAAAATGCTATCAGTTTCTTTTCCAAGACAAAAGAGGACTTTTGAGATTGCAAGCAGCTTCAACACTCAGCCTTTGAAACTAGCGTATTTTCCCGGATGGAGTATCTGGTGGAATAGTGGTGGACATCATGGAAGGCAGCCCATTGACAACACAGTACTGGGAATAGCTAATCATCCTGCTGCTTTCCTGCATGATTGTCACTTATCAGGTATTTGAGCTAATATGGAGAAGACAGAAACCATATTCTTATGCTAAGCCTGCGAGCAGGACAGAAATCTGGCTTTTGCCCAAGAGGAGGGACTGGATGATTCCTCAAGTCTGCCTTTCTTCAATAGCTAGTCACCCAGGAAAACAAGGGACACCATGCTTTTCATACCTGTTTGGTTCAAGGTAAAAAGAGATTTTGAAAGGGGGGTTCTCAAAAATGGAAAAGAATAAACCCAAGGAAAAAAATCATGAGACCTAGATTTATCAATCAGCAGTATAAATAGATTTTGCAGTTTATTTAACTTGGTCTTGCTGCATACTTTGGCATTTGAGCCATATATTGGCTGGGACAGCTTTTTCATGAGTGTTTTTCTGAGCATATTGCTCCCAAGATCGTGTCCTTAACAACCCAAGTTATGGATCCAGAGGCCTTTTCTAGCAGCAATGACTTCATAAGCATATAAATTTGAAAAGTGAATTTGCTTATGATGACTTAGTATTGCTCACGTAGGACATCAGGGATCTGGCTAACTCCGGTGCATTTGGTGTCCACAGCACATGGTCAGATGGAGTGGCTCTACTCCATTCTGTCACAAACCCAGTGCAGGTGGGGCAAGTGCACATCCCACATGGAAACACAAGTGGTGCTGAACTTTGGTCCTTGTGACTCATATTTTTCCAGAAATCTCACCCAGAACAAAAACTTTTCTTTTGTAAAACAAGGCTTGGCACAAAAAAATCCAGAATAAACCTGCTTTTTAATAGGGCCTGTTGCAATAGGATGAGGCACAATGGTTTTAAGGTAAAGGAGGGTCAATTTAGATTAGATATAAAGAAGTTTTTTACAATGAGGGTGGTGAAACACTGGAACAGGTTACCCTAGTAGATGTCTCAACCCTGGAGACATTCAAGGTCAGGTTGGATGGGAGTCTGACCTAGTTAAGATATCCCTGGTTACTGTGGAGGATTGGATCTAGATGGCCTTTAAGGATCTCTTCGAACTCCATTTTTCTATGATAATCCAAAGGGTTTCAATAGTTTTATGTCTTCTTGTTGTCAAAGCAGTATCAGACAAAAACTACCTTTTTTCCTGAAGGAAAGCAAGTTCCAAAAAAAGTTATACAGCACAAACTTTAGAAAAACATTACATTATCATGCAAATGATTAGTTTATCACTTAAGGTATTCAGGCTATTTAAAGCTGATTCTCACAGTAACACTTGTAAACCATATTAATTATAATTTTAGAATAATTTTACCTATGCATGACAACCAATTGATTACTTAAAAGTTCAGTGAGCTAAAAAAAAAATACTTCTTTTTCATCCAGAGATAAATCCTTGGTGTCCAAAATATGTCATTGAGATATGCATCTAAGAATTACAAAAATACATTTAATGAAAAGTATTTTTCCATGCCAGCAACTCTTAGGACCTAAAGCATGTATTTTTTGTAATGATGGATTTGCTCATGGAGGCATATTTACTGTAGATGTGTTTTTATTTGTATTCATTGGTGCCATAGGTTGCATGAGAATCCATAAATCTAGCATGCTGTGTTTCTTATATCCCAGAAATTCAGCATTGTACTCTTGAGGATCAGCGTGGTAAGTACATCAAGTGATGTTCTCAACAACACAGAGCATGTATTTTAACCTGCTGCCCATCTGCAGATGCTGTTTTGCACCTGTGCCACTGAAAGCCTTCAGAAGATTTGTGCCAGGTTATGAGGATCCAGAAAGGTTTGCAGGGATGCAAACTAACTTTTCATTTGCTTCACATGCACAAATTATGTTTGTGTATCAGCCTGTCAGCAGTGTTCATGTAACCTTCAGCATCAACTGGATGCTACCTGATGAGATGGTGCCTGTGACATCTCATTAATTCTGCCCTGTATTTTGAACCTCTTCTCATCTACAGGACTGTACTGGCGGGAGAAGCAAAAATGATGGTGGCGAGAAAAGGCTTTGTAGTGCTGCCTGAGATTCAGGGCATCTCCCAGCACTTTAAGGAGTGCTCCTAGATGAGATTTCCAGAGGGACATCAGTCTGAGGCAAAAAAATGGTTGCTATAAAAGGTAGTGCTCGTACGAGCCTGTGCTTGTTTTCCACTCTGCCACAGCCTGAGAAGAATGAGGTAAATGACTCAGCTCTCTCCACACATGTATAAGGCATTTCCATCGGCCCTGGAAGATTGCAGCTTTGTGACATACAATAGATCAGGGAATCTCTGCCATCATGAAATCAGGCTTCTTCACAAAGACTTTCAACTCCTGGGACATTCTTATGATGAATAATTAGCCCCATTTTAAAGCTGGCAGCAAAAGCAGGGAAGAACTTGCAAAAGATCACACACATGGGTTGGTCTTCTGTGGCAGATCCACTTAATTCCAGGCAAGTACTTAAAACACAAGACTCTCATGAACTTAAAACTGAATTTCCACCATTTCCTGTATTGGAGGTCATGTTGAGGAGTACTATTAAAATTAAATTCAGCCCAAAATCTTAGGGTTAAAATAATTTTTAAATGTAGCCTTAAAAAAAATCATGAGCAAAGACAAGATCTGCAATAACACAGAGGAAATTAATTACCTAGGCAGACTCCTTTTCAAGTTCATGACTCATGCCAGCATATAAATGTCTGCATGAAGCCAGCTTTTAAATGCTAATTTTGTCACTGTAAGAAAATTGTAACCTTCTCTGAGAAAAACTGACTGCATACCTTGCTATTGATTTTTCAAGAGTCTGACTGGCAGAGTGCTGTACTGTAACTGCAGATTTTTGCTAATGCTCTAAACTGTTTTGCTAAATTTAATCTTTCACCACGGATATAAGAGATTCCTGGCCATGCTGCAGTTGGCCTCAGCTGCACAGAAGCTGTGGTCACAGCCACTTAATTTGTTCCCTTTTACTGAATATAGACATGCAAGTGTATCACTTAATAGGTCAAAAACCCCATTCCATATAATGACAAAACCACAGTACAAAGAATACAAAGAGTAGGAGTAAGAAAAGATGCATTTCTGTTAGAACTAATCTGTGGTTCAAACATTCCCCCTGCCAGAAGCTGCTGTGTTTATCAGCTGGTGCTGGCGTGGGGTCACAGTGCCGGGTGCTGACAGAGCTGCTGAGGGACCTGGCCCCACCTGCCTCCACAAGACCCCTTCTTGGAACTATCGCCTCTTACCACAGAGTTAATTTGGAGACATGAGCTACCAACTACAGGTATCTGCTTTTTATATAAGAATTACCAAAGTGCTCCTTGGGTTTTTTAAGTCTTAATGGAGCAGTACAAGAGACAGTAATTGTGTCTGATGGTCCATATGCACAGCTGTACTTGGCCACACTCGGTGCCAAAAGCTACACACACCATGGCTGAAATTACCCATTACAAGGGCAGCATCTCCATTAGGGGTCAAGAGCTCATTAAACTGGGGAAAAAAGAAACATGGGCACATGGACATGGGCATTTCTCTCTGCTGGTGGCAAGCAGAGCCCAGGCAGTGCAGGGAGGATGGAGCCAGCAGCACTGCTGGGCTGCACCACCCCAAATGCTGCTGTTCCTCTTCATCTCCCCTGGAAAGTTCCTGGCAGGGAGTGGGATGTCTACATCGTGCTGACACTAGAAGTGCCATCAACACAAGGACCTCATGGTGACAGAGCCTCTCCAAACATGTAGCCACACAAGGGGCCTGAAGCACTATGTCTGACAAGGCACTGAGCGCAGCAGAGGTTTCTGACTGGCAGACTGAGAGCAGGTCGAGTGTCCTGGCAGCGCCTGGCATACCACTACACAAAGCAAAAACAGCACGAGGAAAAGGATAAGATGGGGGAAAATGCCTCCTCCCCACCATCGCTTTCCCCTGGCCTATGGCAGCAAACAGGGAGCAAGGCTCAGTCTGTGAAAGCCAAGGGCCCAAGGAAAATGTCACCCGCTGCACCCAGCCTCACCCCAGACACTGGGCACCTAGGGGAACACGTGTCCAACTGGTCCAAGGTTCATGGGGGCTTGCAGAGCAGGGAAGGGGCAGGAGCTGAAGGCAACATGGGGAGTGCCCCTGTGCAGCCCCAACTGCCCCTATCCCACTCTGCAGGGTGGCCAGGCTGGCCCCAGGGGAAGAAGAGATGAGTGGTGAGTAAGACGAGAGAGTGCTTGCTTCATTACATAAAGCCACACAACACAGCATTTGCACCCAAGTCAGAGCAGATCCAAGCAGGGACATTTATATGATGCACTGGCACATGGGGTGGAAGTCTGAGCTTGTACCTCCAAGGAAGCCCAGTCTTATCCCAAAGTGCAGAACCCAAGCAGCATCTGGAAGCAACACAGGGAGAAGCATCTCTACATCCCATTTTCTAGGCTCTGTGGAGGCAGTATTTATATTCAAAGGTGTTAAAGGGAAAGATAACTAAAGCATGTATTTTTTTTTTTTCTTTCCAGAAAAAAATTGTATCTCTTTTACTTCTTTTACTCTAATTTTAAATGCAAAGTGATTGGTTACTAAGCACATTAATTCCTTGCAAGTATTCTCAGAAAGTGGATGTGGTCAGCCTAGATTGATTTTTATGACTTTGTTATTATATTTTATTCATATCACTGTCATAGACATGCACACATGGAACAATCAGTCAACTGGACAAATATTAGCATTTCCAGCTAAAGTGAAGTAAAACCATTTGCTGGATGCTCCAGTGTTTCTGTAGCAAATCAATAATGGGTATTTAAATTGTTGTTTAGACATCAAAGCTAAGATGAATGGGGACATTCTCATTTCTTTCCTGCTGCTATGCTTTCAGGTTATACCTTTTAAACAAGACCTGGCAGGTGCAATTCACATCACAGAATAATTTATACTTAAAAGCTACAGGTCTAATTTTCAGTACAATGTACCAGCCATCTCCATACAATCGTACATGGATTTGGCCGGTTCATCTTAATTGCAGCAATTGAAAAGCATCCACAGTAATCTGTTATGTGCCTTGAATACCCTCTTCATTATTGCATCCAGACAACACAGCACTTGTTTGCACTAACCACTCAGCCTGCCAGGGAGGATCTATGGCACACCCCTGCTCAGGAACCCATCCTATGCTAGACAGCTGCCAGAAACCAGGACAGTGCTGGGACCTGAGAGGAAACTTGCATACAGTTATGATTATATTCTGAGGGTCCATTAATTTTGTCTGTGTCACTTCCCAAACACAACGAATTCTCATTTTTACGTCAAATCTATTGGTATTTTACTAAATTTTGTGGGAGGCTGGAGAGGGAAGAGGCAGAGTACCATGAAGTGTTTGATGCAGCAATGATCCTTAGAAATGTTGTGGATGTATTTATTCAACTAAGAGGCTCTTTGCTGGATATATTATTGGATATGTGATTTATTTGTTATTTGATGCTCTGCTCAAGATGAATTCTTTTAAGGGCTTTAGTCTGTATAACTGTAAGGGTGAGGGATGGCTGTATTTTACAGAAAACAGGGATGTGGCTTTTTAAATACCTGAGAAAATATTTGCATTTGCAAAACAGGACAAACACAAGAGCATAAATCAACAACAAGCATTGCAAGTACACTATCAAGGACACAGACTTTGAGGAGGCTATTTAGCTTGTGTAACTTAGGCCATACTTGGAGATGTACAATTGCACGGGAAGGTTATGTAATTTCTCTTCTAAGCAATGCAAAAAAATAACAGTTATTAATTTGTGTTTCTGAAATGTGCAATGAAAAGAAGATGCGTGCAGGTCCCAGATGCATTCCGTAATTCCCCATTTTCCTGTTCTGGCCATGCTGACTCCAACAGTACACCAGCCCCCCTCTCCTCTGGCCCCACCTGCAATAAAGCACTCTTTGAGAGTGTGCAGGACCACACTTCTCTACTGCCAAGAGATTAGTAGCTCCACCGAAGCAGAAGCTGATCCTTTGGAGGCGTCTGTGGCTCTGGAATGCTCTCGAGCCTTTGCCTTGCAGGTATTATCAAAGAGATGCAACAGAGGCTAAATCTGCAGCTGTGTTTTAAATTGAAAGCATCAAGCAGGCCTATTATGAAGACAGCCCAGGCATCAGTGGTCCCAAAGGTTGCTTCCAGATATCTGGTGTAAAGTGACTTACCCTGCATGGAATGAGGAAACAAGCTAAGGCGCTGAAGAGATGAGTGGGACAAAATCCTGAGGCATAATTGATGGCTGTTTTCACCTGATCTTCATGTGATGAAACTGAGCCTCTGACTCATTACATTAAATTATATTTCCAAACTGCCACAGTAGAGAACTGAAGAGCAAAAATATCACTCAGAAACTAAAAGCTCTGTTTTTCAACAGCAGGTAGACACTGTAGGGGACCAGGAAAGGAAGCAACAGCCATGGAGGCATCTTAACTTCAGCCAGTCTTACTTCATTTGGCTAACGGTATGTCCCTTACCAAAGGCTTTGAATTTCTGGCTTTTAAATAAAAAGACTGGCAAAAAAAAATCAGAATTGTAAAGACAATAGGTTCTTAAATAAATATTCTTCAGCTCTTCACTTCTATCAGGTGTAAATTCCATCCATAGCTGGTCTCTGTCATTTTGGTAGCAAGAGCATATCCCAAAAAATCAGGATAGAAACAGCAAGACTCTTATAATGTCAGGTAATAACAGAAGAGGGTATTTAAAAGGCATATATAGACAATAAATATATGTTTTCATTTTTCAGCTGGTTAGTGAGCTAGGAGGTCTGATGTGTTCTTGTGATGCAGAGTAAGTGCAAATCAATACTCAGTTTTCCAACAAGTGAAGTCAGTGGGCATCCTAAATTCTGCTCAAAAACTGTATCTGGCCTCTGTGACAACAGTTTCACTGTCATGGCCTATTATTGAAACACTGGCTTATTTTTTATATCAGTGTGGTGGCAAAAATGGAGTTTGATTACACATTTTCCATGGGATAGCATCAAATGGTTTTTTTGGGTTTTTTTTTGTGGTGGCTTCCAAAACTCATTGGAAAACATAGCTTAGGTCTTTCATTTCTGAACTAGTTAAGGAATATTCACTGTTTTATGAAATCTTTAGTATCTTTTTTTGTTCTCTGTGAAATTACAGAGTTATAATGGGACAAACTTTGAATAAAAAGACACAGAAATGACAAAATCACTGTTCTCAACAGCTTCATGCATGGAAAAAAAACCCAGATACCCACCTACAGAATAAGGTCCAGACATGATTTCCTTCCCCTCACCACATTTTTTCACAGCTAATTGCAAAACTGAACAGCTTTTAAACCCAAGTTTAGTTATAACCATGTCACCCTGTCTCAGTCACTAATAATATGCCCTTTCATTCAGTGTTTGCTTTGTCACTTTTAAAAATGTCTTTCAGATGTGAAGAGATTAATCTTTTTTTATCATATCCACATATTAAAATTACTTTGTTTTCTTAACTGCTCTTTACAGATGCCTTTTTTTTAGCTATAGTATAGAAGAAACTAATGTGTATCAATCCATTACAGCTAAAACTGCAGTCACACTCACTCTTTGTTCTTGTTAGAAGTATTATCAGCAAACTTGCCTGCACATGGCCCATAATTTACCTGTAAAAATAGCCCACATAATCTAGCAGTAATGCAGGCTTTATATATATGTGTCCTTTCCTGTAATCCCTTCATTTTGATCCTCCACGTGGTTACTATACTAAAGCAACACAGGAAGAGCTCAAGAAAGATACTCGGTGTGCAGAGAGTAAGGGATAGTCCCTGTTGCAAAAGTCTTGTAGTCCCAGTGAATGACATAGACTGAAGCAATAAGGACCTGTTTTTTGCCAGATCTTCATTTTAGTATGAGATTGGTGGAATGGAATAAATATAATTCAAGATACTCATTCATAAATATTAATTTCACAAAAGCACTCTTCTGGTAATGAAAACTCTGACAAAAAGGGCAACATGTTAACAAAACAAAGGACTGCTTCATTCAGGGAACAGGGTCAATCCACACTAACTTTTTGTGTATGAAGATATTTGTAGCTAAAACACTATGATAAACCTTGCACATCTTCAATATTTTAAACTGTCATATCATACAGCCTTTCACTGACAATGGTTTGACACACGTTGAAGGTAAGTAAACATGAGTACTCTCATTATAGACTCATGCACAGGGAAGTTACAGGTGGCATAGTTGAAAGAAACCCCCCACTAATGTTTGGTTTCCTCTTTCTTCAGTCACTAGTTCACATGGTCCCCTGAGCCCATTACATTTCAGTCCCTAAACTATTATTTCTCATTCTGTGTTACTGATATTATCTTGATTTTCTTGGCATATGTTAGTAGCACCCACAGGGCAGATAAACTGTTCTAGTGGTCTCAAATTAATAAAAGAACGGTTCTTACCAGGCACAGAGAAGATTCCTCAGAAACCCATTAACAGCTGCAATGATTCACTCCATTTTCCATGGATCTGTATTTGCTGTGGCATCAGCTTTGCATATTAAGAAATGCCACATTTGGTAAATCCCCAGTAAATGGCAATTTTCCCTCAACGAGTTCAGTTCGACATGCACAACTTCAAAGATATGCATTGTGGTGGGATGCAGCCCAGTAATGTCTCTCTCTGGTTCAGGGGATTTGCCCAGCTCTGGAGCAACCTCCATCCTCCTCATTTTTATCAGAGGGGCAGGATACTGACTTAAATGAGTTATTGTATTTCAGGCACCACTGCTCCCCTTACACCCACAATCTTTCTTAGTATGGTCTCTCCTCCTCTCTTCATAAGCTTTGTCTAGTTCCAGAGAAAGCCACTGAGGTCCACAGCTGCTTTCCTCACTCCTGGCTCCCTCCATAGAGGCAGCAGAAACAGAAAACCTCCCCAACCTGGACTGCTCAGCTGCTGACAGCAGTGATTTATCCAGGACTTCTCAGCAACCATGACCTAACAGCATTTCTGAGATGTGACTTGAATTCACAATTATGAAAGAGCTGAATGCTGCAGCTTATGTGGTTTTTAAACCTTCAGAGATGTTGTCACCTCAAAGCATGCTCCAAGTCAAAAGGCTGGGCTTGTACACACAAATACATACGTACTTGTATTTAAACAATGGCACAAACAGTCTTCAAGGACTATAACTGCACAGCCCAAGCCTTCAGCAAACAAAAGTCAATGCATATGAAATCTGTGTGTGTTCATACACAAATGACAGATTTATTTGTTTATGGGGTTTCCTCACAGTGTAATGCTTACCACCTTGCTGCATCTTATCAGTGACTTTGCATGGTATCAACAAACTTGAGGACACTGGGAGAGCAGAAATTATTATTAAAGTATAACAAGATTGTATTGGATTAACATGCATGGATTTATTTTACCAATGGTGATATAACCCAAAAATCTAGGTTTTAGGGTAGGTCAGCATATAGGAAACAAGCAGAGAAGACTCTGAGCTGTCAGGTTGCCTTTGGACAAAGACAAGACAAAACTGATGTTGTTTAAGTTTAGGTTTCCTACTAACACTGACACTTCAAAGCTGGGGGCTCCTGAGCCAGGGGCCCTGGGAAAGGGAGCATCCTCAGCAACTAGTCAGTCAGCAAAGGCTCGTAAGGCCACAGCCTTGATGACTGACAGGAAAAATGAAGAAAAAGTCCAGAGTAGACAAGGGGGCCCTTAGAATCACAAACAACAAAGATAAATAGTTTTTTCATACACATTCCACCTTCTGATGAAGCAAATGAAAGATGCTAGCTGCTCTAGGATGTTGGTTCTGGATGCCAGTATTTCCCATGCTTTAGTACTTTTTGCTCTGACTTAACACTCTGTATTGCAATTTATGGAAACAGATTTCAGAGTGTTTGAGAGAAAAAGGAACATGATTTTTTAATTTTTGTTATTTAAAAAAGTTGATCTAGAAGGCAGCATTCCCAGCTCCAACATGAGTTAATGACAGTTTAAGTACAGTGTATTTTTTAATTTACTCAAAATATAATTAGGTAATTACAAGCAATCAAGTGAGAGCCGTTTAAAAGCTACTGGCCACAGCTGTTAGCTACCTCATCTCGTCAGAAATCACCACCTCCTCAGCTGGGGGATTTAACCAAACCTGTTTTATGACAGCGAAGTGTAAGTGCTCACGTCTTCAATTACTCAGCTGAGAAATCAGTAACTTCTGGGAGAAGGGCAGGAAGTTTGTTACTGCTCCACATGGATCTGGAAAGGGCATATCTGACTGGGCCCACCAATTTGAGCTGTTCTTTCTCCAAAGGTGACTGTCAGTTTCTAGCTCATATTGCTACTAATATTCCTCTCAGGGCTGCCAACATAGTATGTGTTTAAAATGCTGTTCTCCTCTGAAAAATGATTTTAATTAAAATGATATTCAGGGGTCCCATAGTCTTTGGTTTTTACTAATTATCATAGTGCATTTGTACAGTTTCCAAGCTAATGGGTGCTTTCACTACCTGCCAACTCCCAAATTAAATGTGGGATCTCAAATGCCAGGCTTTTTATTTCTCATGTCATGTTTTGCTGCCATTCCATCTTCTGGGATTGCATAGTCACTGCATGGAGAGCATCCTCCAAAGTCTCTTTGCATATAACTCAGAGATGAGGCTGGCTGAATGTGTCTGACAGCACAGCACATGGTCCAGCCACTGTGCTAGGTCTGTGGATGAAGTGGCAGCAAGACAATACTTTAGAGCTTAAAGTAAGCAAAAAATAATCACTATGAAATCATCAGCAGTGAGCACAAAACACAGAAAGCAGAACAGTTAACCAAGGAAGTGTAATTTGGACACACAAGCAAGCAATGCTCAAAGATATAATATTAGAATGCTTCCAGAGCAGTGGTTTTTGTACAGCAGTTCATCATGCAGCTTTCTTCTTCCATCAGCTCTCCTGTAAGGGGTTCTAAATTCACATTGATTGCACACACATGGAAATGTAATGGAAGTAGGAGAGGATTTCTAATATGGCACAGTCTTGAAAACCTGAATACATAATGGGTTTTTCATACAAAGTGTTTGCAATATACTAGATTTTTCAGGATGAGATTTGTGTTAGTTACTTTGATCTCTACATACCATATTTGTTTGTTTCAGAAATGCAAGCTAACATGATAAAGTTATACAAGCCAAGCCTATCAAGCAGATACAGTGAACTTTCCACAGAAACTCTTATTCAGAAGTCAAGAAGATTTAATTTTAGGACTCCCACTTTGATGTGTACTTAGCCAATTTCTAACACAGAGAACAAAAAATTTCAGACCTTGCAAGTAACGCTGCTCTTCTCTCTGCTCAGAAACAATGATCTAGAGGAGCAGGGGTGCACAGAGCATAAACTGGGGACAGATTGTGTCCCAGTGACATCCACATGCAGTGGTCCCATGCATGGAAATGAAAGACCCTGCATAGAGTGAAAGGATGCGCAGTAGATTTCTGAAAAGATCAGAATGTAACCACAGTTGTTAAAGATATTGTACAAGTTTATGGTTAAACACTCTTTTTGCTGTGCATTGCTCAAACAAACAAACAAAGGTGTACACTAGTAAATACAGCTGTGAGCAAGCCCAGGAGCAGCCTCAGCAATTTGTTTCCCCAATAAACCCAAATATGGTTCCTGAGAACCCAACCCTTTCTGTGGGCTCACAGAGGCAACTGGCCCCCAAAGGAAAACTGCTGCTCACAGGATCCAATGAATGAAGTTCTCAGAGGGTGCAGGGACAGAGGACATGTAGGCAGGAGAGGACGGAATATGAATGCTTAAGAGAAAGGGGTCATGGGAACCAGCACTTGCACTTGCACAGAGGACATGACTCTACTCAAGAAAAGTGGTGGCTTTATCACTAGCAAATTAAAACAGTTCTTTGCTGTCTGAATGTTTCAGTTAGTGTACCAGTCTGACATTTCCATAGAGATAGCACACTCATAATTGCCTCAAAAACATTGTGCACTTAATCTTTAGGAATAAAGTTACTGAAGATACTGATAGAATCCACAGACACACAAGTACTTTAAATTATATTTGGACAGATACTGCCTGAGGCCTGACCTGTGCACCCGGTTTCTGGATGGATATGACTATTTCTAGAATTTTGAGGTTAATGCATTTACACCAGATGTGCCAAAACAACCGTCCTAAATCAGGATAGTCTAGCAACAATAGATCAATCAGGGATGAGACCTAAGGCAGTGAGCAGATTTCTGGAGGACTCTGTGGTTTTGGCTGCCCTGGAGGAATAGTTCATCCATCCCAAGCAGTCCTTCACAGCCCCTCTGCAGGAGGTGGAGCCCCTTCAGGCCTGCAGGCTTTCTTGCTCAACCAAGGATTTCCCAACTCATGCCCAAATGATTCAAAATAACTCAACCCCTGGGTTTTGATTAACCTGGCTCTACAAGCAAATCTGAGGAAACACAAGGGCAGGCGAATGTGTATAAATGAACTTTTTTTTTTTCCCTCCTTCTGTTTTAATTAAGAATATTTCTCATTCCTTCCTGAGCAACAAAAATGACCTGGGAGCCACTGCATGTCCCAACACCCACAGCCACAGCCTGGCCAATGCTGCCAGCTCTCCCAAGTCTTGCTCCTAATCCCATTGTAACCAGGTATACACTGGCATTACTATTACTCACCTGCATCCCTTGACATTTGCAATTCTTGTCATGTGTGATTGAATGCCAGACAGACCACTTGGAGATATGGTCTTGGTGCTTTTTTGTACATACATGGGTAGGAGAGAGTAGGTGAAAGTGTGTGAAATTGATTTTATTTTAAAATAAAACTCCTTCCCCCTTCCATACAGCTCTATTATATTAGCTAGGTTTTGTTTCTGAAATGTTGTATCATTTACTATGCTGCGGCCTTGATTTTGCATCATCCAGATGCTCTTATCATACAGCTATGAAGTAAATTTGTGGCTCCTTTATAAGCAAGAACAACATTAGGGTTTTTTTGTTTATTATGAAAGAGACCTTCAGATGCCATACTGTGTGCAAGGGAACTTAATCCTTTTTTGAGGAAAACCAATCTATTTCATTTCACATAGCACAACAGCAACTGGACAGGATAGGTGCAACAGGGTCTATTAATGCACTGCCTCCTGTGCTGCCTGCAGTAAAGCCAGTGCCATGTGCTCTGAGCAACTGCAGCTGTGTACCCTCATAAACACAACAGCAACTTCTGCAGATTTAATGGGAACTGAACAATGGCACTAGATACAGAAAACAGGAAGAAATCCAAGTTGCATTTTAAGCAGCTTTAAGGAAATTAATGCTGATCACTCAGAAAGGTGAATAATGAGAACTCTAAGGAGAAATGTATAATCAAAGCTTGAGCTAGACTGTCTTAAGGGTTGCACACCACTGTGCTGACACAAAACACAGCATCAAGATTTTGCATCCTTCATTCCAGCATCTGCACAGCAAGAGGACTGTGATGTCCTACCTCGTCCTTAATGCACCTTACCATCCCTGCTTTGTTATAACAAAACTGCACAGAGTGACATAATAAACTTCACACTTTTTGTTGCTTTGTAAAACTGTAACAACAACTTTAGGTCTGTTTCTTATCATGCATGGTCTTTACTAGTTTCTTATTAAGCATTAATTAATCACTCACATACCAACAGCCTCGAACACTGGTGAGCAGGACCCAGGTCATGATGTACTGGGTCCTACCCAGTTCTGTTGCAACAGAATATCTCTGCCTCTCCATAGCAAATAAGGATATTTCTACAGCCAAATCACACCAAATATTCCAAGAGAGCCATCACCAACTTTCAGTTATCAGAAGGACTTAAAAAGGCTACAGAGGAAAACCAGAGAAATTCAGAACAACTTTAATAAACTGGTAGCTATAAAACTGTAGTTCATGTTGCATGGCAAAGCTCACTCTGTCTCACAAGGCTCTTTCTTTCTTTCCTTAGAACAGACAATGCTCAAGGGAGCATTTATAACAAAATTCTTCTTTGCTAATAACCCACTAATCACTAGGATTGCTACATCATACATGCACATGTACAAGAAACCCTTACAGCAGCAGCGATGTCAGGGATGCCTTCGAAAATGCTGAAGCTAAAGTCTTCTAAGCTCTGTTATTCCCACTGTGTACACTTTTCTGCTGTTTCATTTACTCAACATGTCAGATGAGGCAATGAGTCCTCAATTCCTTTATAGCCCAGAAAAAGAAGCAATAGTAAAGGTGATTTTGCAGCTGGAAGCTGATGTGAAGCCTGACTGCTTTTGTAACAGACTGGACACATAATTTGGTTTTACCTTGATAATGTAACTTGTTCAGTAACTACCAGGTGGTGAAGTGTGCCAAGAAGTCTAATAATTTCCGTGAACATTCCATTGCAAAACAGAGTTTTACCCCAAACAAGTGCACTTGTGCCAAGAACAACTGTGAAGAACATTATTTCACAAGCCAGAACTTTCTGAGTATATGTTCAGAGTCCTTGCTTAGAGAAGATGCAATAAATCTATTATTTCCTGAAAGCATTAGGCCCACGAGGTCTATTTGGGACTGCCCAGAAAGTTTTGGAGTGTTAAATTAAAAAAATTAATGAAGTCCTCAGTATATTAAGTCATCAGTAGACAGAGAAGCAGTTCTGTGGAGTTTATCTGCATTTACCCACAAGTATGGCACCAAGACGAAAGCTCATATAAAACACTGGAGTTACCTGAATCTGGTGCTACACAATCACATGGAAGTTCAGTCTGGGATGTCAGACACTTGAAAGAATCATAGAAAAATCCTCAACAGCTACCCTGACAAAATTTCCAGGCATGCAGGGAACAGTACATCTAGAGAAACACAGAAGCAGAATGATGTTGGGCATAAGTAGCAAAGTCAGAGTGGGGCCTTGCCCAGTACTGCAAGGAACCAATAGTTCGTGGAGAATTGAACCATCAGAGTGTTCAGTCAGTTGGCTTGAACAGAAAATTATTGGGTTTTTTTAAACACCATTCCACCTCTCAAATAATCCTTAATATAGGTTTTAAACAAAATTTACAAATTTCTCAATGTGGTCGTCTTTTCATTCTGTGAACAATTTTATATTGGAAACATGTAATTTACAGATGGCTCATTAATTTAGACTCCAGATCAGTAACTAAAAAAGAAAAATTGCTTTCCATTTACTTAAACCACTTGAAGGGTATTTCATTTAATTTATGGTTGGTTTAGGTCCATTGCTTTATATAGTTCCAACAGCACCATTCAGCTGAGTATAGATATGGAGCTGCATAGGCAGCAGGTAACAGAGCTCATTAAGTGTTAACAATGTTTCATTTTCTTCAGTCAACAAAATATTTTATAATACTTTAATTTTCATGTTACAGTTCTTAGAAAAATCTCACGAATTAGAGGTGTACATGAATTATAAGCATCCATTTTATGAAAAAAAATTGTGTTTCTGTCTTTTTTCCATTTTAAAATGGGGTGAAAGGCTGGAAATGTGACATATTCTACTGAATAGATATTTCTGAGAAATAACAGGCTGTCATACCACCTCCCTGTATAGCTGTCAGTCAGCATTTCAAGCAGCCTGCCTTGTTCATAGCCTACCTACTGCACTGGATGGGTAGGAGGAAAAAGCAGGCTTCACCTCCATGAAGAATTGCAGCAGAATTGCATACATCACCAGGGATATTTTGATTCCAAAATACAAGAATTCTCTGAACAAAAGCTCTCTTAAACATTATGGTCAGCACACATATATGTGTGCTCACATACAGATACTGTTTGGTACAGGTGAGAGTGCACATTTGTCAGACCAAGCAAAATCCTTATGATTTTGTCTGTGTGAGGTGTGGAGAGATGATGATAAAAATGGAAAGCCAATGGGATTATCTTTAGGATGAGAATGCTATCAGAGCACATCTTCTACTCAAAAGACTGGAAAAACCTTGGAAAAAAACTCAGACACCCCTTGTAGACTTCTTTTTCCTATACAACAAGAGGCCTATAGATGTAGAATGGAGGTGTGGTAAGGGACAGTGGCTCACCAAAGTTCCCACAGATATGGTTCCAGCTACAGCTAAAGGGCTCAGATTATGATGGCAATAAATTACAAAAATCAAATCAGGAACAAAGCTAAGACTAATAGAATTTTACTTCTAAATAAGCAAAGCTCTGTTATGCCCTCTTTGCGCCTTTGCACTCACGGCTAGACAGACACAGGAACTTGGGACTGAGGTGAGCAGTCCTGGAAATCACCCAGACACACGTGCTGTTTGCCATATCCGAATTCTCTCCGACCTAATCCATATGTTATTTTAACTGTCTATTCTCTACAACCATGGCAATTGGCAGTACTTTGCTATATCCAAAGCCTCTCCCTGAAGTTCACAAACCTTTGATGTGCCACCCTACAGGAAGTCAGCACTTCTTCAGTGGGACAGTGCCAAACATCCTCCTGCTGAGCCCAGGTGGCCACACGGGATTAGTTCGCAATACTCAAGACACCTGGCTCACTTTCCTGCAATGGGATCTTTTATCTCCTAAGTACAAGATTATTAACAGAAATTTGGGTAAATCCCTGTCTCTCTGAGCTGCAAAGAGCACTTAAAAAGTTCTGACTCACTGCATACCCGTGGCACAGTGTTTGAACAAGCTCTGCTGACAACCTGCAACAGCAGCTGGGAGAGGTGTGATCTTTCTCAGAGCAGCAGGCTGCTAATTTTGAAAGCCAGTGATAAATCGACGTCAGCTTTGTTAGCAACTTAATGAAATTACCAGAAGTAAGAGGGAAGATCACACTCTGAAGTAAGCAGTTTGAAGAGCTTATGGACAGAACTTACAATAATGTCAATGGGGGGTTTTTTTCAGATATTCCCAGCCAGGAAAAATAATATTGAATTCTGCATCTCAAGCCAAATGCTCTACTCTCACAAACATCCACATCACACAAAACCTTCTGTAAATCACCTAAGCACACAGGCAGAACTAGGTAAGCATCTCCACTTCTCTCACTGGGAAGCTGTTGCAGAATATTGCTCCTCTGGTGGTTCAAAGTATTTTCTAACCTCTATGCCTAAATGTGTCCCTCTTCAAAACATCTGTTTATACAATAGGACAGGCCTATAACTGAAACAGTCCTAAGCATTCCCTGATTTTTATCTTCCAGACAGGTAACAATCAAATCCTCTCAGGCTTTGCTTTTCTAACCCAAACAGACAAACTCTCCATCTCACCTCTTTAAAAAGGCACTTCGTTCCCTATATCACACCACTTCCATTTGTCTGATTCCCCTTAAGAAAGGGATATGTGAATCCTCCTTTCTCTTCATTACAACTCCAAGCTTTGAGTCATCAGCATATTTCATTAGTACTCTTATTTTATTGCAAAGGTCTATTATGCTAAACTGCTCCCAAGACCAACAGGAATTTCTCTAGTGAGTTCCAGCATTTCAGCCTCCAGCACTAATTGTTGTCATATTCCCATTAGTCAATTCCTTACTCATCTCAGATTTTTCTCCTACTAATCTGACTCATTGTATATAATGATTCTCCATGTAATAAAAACATTTAGGTCAATTAAAGAACTATACATCCAAAACCCACCACATTAAAAGAAAGGCTCAGGCAAATACTTCATGAAATCATGTTCCAGAACCACTAGAGCCATAATAGAGTAAAAGCATCTGCTAACTGGCCTGTCCTCCAGTGGGGAATACTCAGCTCCCTTTTCCCTTTGTCTTCACCCAGTCCGAGCACAGAAAGTGAGTGTGGCATGGCTTTAACCTCAGCTCTGGTTATTTCCATTGCAGGAGGACTTGTGCTGATTTGGAAGGATGTTGGCTGTTCAGTTAAGCTGCTCCTGAAAGTAGTTTTATGCCAGGATTTGACAGTTTCCACCCAACTGACAGACCTTTTATTCTGTTTCATTGTGTCCCTGCTGTTGTGAGGGCACCCATCTGTTGGGAGATGGAGTGAGAAAGCAGGGAATAACTTCTTAGACAGATGAAGTAGGGTCCCCTCCCCTCCCCTCCCCTCCCGTTCTCTCTTTATCTTTTCTTTCTGTGCCAATGAAGCCTGTGACCCCAGATTTACAGGTGGTTGCTCCCACCCCCAGCTGTCTCCCTTGTCCCCTTGCCAGACAATATTTTGCCTGTAACAGGGACAACAAAAATGGATGTGTTTGTGCTCAGATGGCCTGTCTGAGCATCATCATCCAGGTCTGCTGTCCCTACTTCAGGCAACAACTAAAGTCATGCAGCAGGGATGGCCACTGAAAGATGTGGGCTGGGATGATTAGAGGCACAGCTATCATTCCTCAGCAAAGTAAGTGGAAATCCATCCTAGGCCTATGTTAATCTTATGTCCATTTAACTCTTACACCCGCTTCTAAAGAATCTATGTTAAAAGCTAACTTCTGCAGCATGTAGTCTTATGTGTCTAAGATACTGCACTGGAAATATTACAGTGGGCTGGGGGGCTGAAGCTGTTGAACCCTCAGAATGAAAGAATGAAAATGTATCCCATTTCTCAGCAGAACTTTAAAAGCACACAAATACTCTAGGCAGTCAGTTTGCAGATGAAAGTAAGTTTTTCTCATAAAATATGGCACTTCAAGTGAGATATGCTAACATTTTAAATTCATGTGCTTCCTTCTATAGATTTCTCTTGACAAAATTGTGAATGCTGTTAGCAACATTAGGAAGTTTTGCCATATCACTTATTCTACATGCCTGAGTGAAAGACTTGAGCTTCATGAAGTGCAGTAATCCCCCATTGTTTGAAGGGCTGTATTGTTTTCACATAGAAGGGTGAAGATGGAAAAGTGCACGTTTATGTACTTAAGTAAATTCTTCATACACAACCAGGAAACTCTTCTTAAAGTATTTCCAAACCCAACTCCAAATAATATACAATACTGTAAATCCTGCTCATGTGTAATCTCGTCATCTGAGATGACTCATGTTCCTCTGAGGTAAGAGAAAGTCACATGGATTGTCTTGCTGAGCAGTTTCCAACCATGGTAGAACTAGAAATATGTATGAAAATGAAAATTATAAATTCTGAATCACATCAAAGTATTAAAAGTATTAATATAAACTGCTAGACCCGATTGCCACATTTAACACGTAGCACGAGGTGGACCCAGCACAGTCCTCCAGCAGTATCTCTACAAGCTTTGCACTCTCATGCTCTGCCCCATGCTCTCATGCCATATATATTCTTGATTATATGCTATAAAACATACTCTGTGTTGCTGTGACATAGCCACCTCTTTATCCCATATACTTTACTATTATTTCTCTTTGCATTTCTCTCTCTAACAACACACAGTGTGAACCTTGTGCAGCTTTGGAAGGTCAATCTCACCACAGAAATCAGAGGATTGGACCTTCCACTTCACACATACTTGGCCAGAGCTAGATCTCTCTTTCTGTCTTGAGTTAAAGCAGCATGGAAGGCTGTCAAAAGAAGACTTGCTTCCAAAAGGATTGATCCTGCAGACCTGTGCAGCCAAACCTCTACAAAACCAATCCTCCGGCAGCAACACTGGCATAAGGCATCCTCAGCTCCCTGATGTCTCATTCCCTTCTCGGCTCATGGTTGAGCACCATCACACCTCACAGTGCCAATGAGGGATTGCATTGTCAAACAGGTCGTGCCCACTGAGGCCATGGACATTTTGCTGGTAGAGCAGAGAAGGTTGCAACTTGGAGCACAGAGGTAGGGCAGAGGAGTCCAGTGCCAGAGGAAGGCCTGAATTTGGATAATTAATCAGAAAGCTCTGTATCAGCACAGTTTACAGAGCTAATCTGTTCTTCAATTCCTCTGGTTAGAAAGTGCAGAAAGTTGGAGGGGAAAAGACAATGTAAGAAGTGAGGATTCTCTTTCCATCTCCCACACTCAGAAATCCTCAGAAATACCACTTTTATTTTGCTCTCCACTAACTTCGTCCCAGTGTACAAAACCTAGAAGTATTTCCCAAGAAGCTGAGCTGTTGGTATCTGAATTTTTCTCAAGTATTTATCATTATTTTTTCCTACAAGTTAATTTTTCCTATTAGTTCACTGGCCTTATATTTATAATATAAATACTATAAATTCTAAGCCTGTGTAAATATTTGCTGTATAAATATTATAATTTACTACAGTAAATTATTTCGAAGTAAAAGCTGATCTCAATCAAGTTTCTCATATTAGTACTATGGACTACTCAAAAAAAAAAAAAAAAAAGAAAAGATACTGTATAGAAACAGGTTTTGTTTTATACAACATACCACAACATACCATCTTTTATGTTCTGGGCCTTTTAGCCTCGCCAAGAATTACTTCAGCTGGAAAATATCCTGGTTGGGAGACGTACTTGTAACTTTAGATACCATGAAGCACAAGTCTGAAACTTCAAATTTCAGCACTTTCTTCGTAACATTAAGGGGTAAAAGAACTCCACTTCAGCTGGAATATAAATAAAGCTAAGTGAAAATATTATTGCTTAGTAGACCAGCTAACAAACAGTAGCAAAGAAACCAACAAAGTGAAATTAAAGCAAACTTGAATCACTTACAAAATGTCAAGAGAACTCAAGATTCACAAATTTCCCTTTTTGTGTGAGGCTTGCTACTCTGGTTCTACATGCCTCAACAGTGTTTGGGTGTCACAAAATCATAGAATCATATAACCACAGGATGGTTTGGCTTGGAGGAGACGTTAAAGATCTTGTCCTTCCAACCCCCCTGCCATGGGCAGGGACACCTTTCACTAGACCAGGTTTCTTGGGGCTTCATCCAACCTGGCCTTGAACGCTTGCAGGGATGGGGCAGCCACAAGTTTAGTGGGCAACCTGTTCCAGTGTCTCACCACACTCACAGTAGGGAATTTCTTCCTAATATCTAATCTACACACACTCTCTTTCAGTTTGAAGCCATTCCCCCTTGTGCTGTCACAACAAATCCTGGCAAAAAGTCCTTCTCCATCTTCCTTGTAGGCCCTCCTTCAGGTACTGGAAGGCAGCTATAGGGTTTCCCCAGTGCCTTCTCTTCTCCAAGCTGAACCACCCCAACTCTCTCAGTTGTTCCTCATAGGAGAGGCACCCAAAAGTAAGTCTGGTTTCCTGACAGCTTATTTTCAAAGAGTGTAAGACCTTGAAATCTTATTCAATGGCAGAAATTTTCATTCCAGGTTTTTCACAAAAAACAAACAAGCAAACAAACACAGAAAAAAAAAAAAAAAAACACCAAAAAACCCCACAAGCATTTCAACTTCTGAATATGTCGTGATTTTCAAGCCTTCAAAGTTTAGCTACTGCCAGCCTAAACCTCTAGATGTAGTTTGTCTAAACCAGCACAGCTTGTCTCCAAATATCCAAAAGATTGCAAAAGACTAAGCCCACCTGCAGATCATAGGAGAGAAGGGATTGAGTTGCACACAGCAGGTAAACCTTACCGCTGGCCAGCACAGTACCTTGACCTCTGAAGAGACATCAAAGCACCACCTCATAAAACTACTAATTCTGTCATTCCTGAATCACACATTTTTTGTTATGCAGCTCTACCTCTCTAATGTAATTTCTCCACCATAGATAGTTTATAAAAAAGAGTTCAATGGCAATTAAGACTCATGCTGTAGCAAGGTGGATGTCAGCCTCTTCTCCCAGGCAACTAGTGACAGGATGAGAGGACATAGCCTCAAGCTGTTCCAGGGGAGGTTTAGGTTGGACATCAGGAAGAATTTTTTCACAGAAAGGGTGATTAGACACTGGAATGGACTGCGCAGGGAGGCAGTGGAGTCACCATCTCTGGAGTGTTTAAGGAAAGACTGGACATGGCACTCAGTGCCGTGGGCTGGTTGACAGGGTGGTGTTCAGTCATAGGTTGGACTCAATCTCAGGGTCTTTTCTGTCCTAATTGATTCTGTGATTCCTTGCCCTCCTCTGCCATGTGATTTCCAACCCCACTACTTTAGCTTTGTCATCCTGCAGGTGTGTTCCTGCCTTATTGCTAGCACCCAGGAATGCCTCATCCCACATGACAAAATATGGATCTGACATAGAGACCACAGAAAACTCAGGCATCTGCAGAAAGGGATGCAGAAGTAGCAGAGACCCTGAAACTGCATCATTCTTCAGTACAGGAAGATGATGGTCATGATAATCATCTTCGCAGCACTATAATTTACTCCAAATTAAACACTTCACAGATCTTTCCCTGTTGCTAAAAAGGCTCTTAGGTTCCCTTGCCAACACTGATGCTTGGAGGTGGAGTGGAAACAGGAAGGGCATAAGGGATGCAACAGGGAAAGGTTTCTCTCTCAGCTCTCCAAAACACAAACCTTGATGCTTCATTAAGCCTTTGCGTAACTGTCCTGACAAGTTAAATGCTGCTGTCAGTCCTATGTCAGTTCTGGTACAGAAATTCCTGCCAAGCACTTCTAGAGAAGCGGTCAACAGAAATGTATTGCTGAGTGCTCTGACCACTCTGTTCCTCCACCTCTCCAGCTGCATGCTTGGAGGCAATAATTCTCAATTATCTTCCTTCCCCAGAGCAGTATGAGATCACTGTACTAAATTCTAATCTCTTCACAAGAGGTTGTTTACGCAGGCAAGTCTGTTTGGCTATAGGAAAGAGTACCTCTGTGCACAAGTTTGTCTATCTCCCACTGTGAGCCACTAAATATTTACGCTAGCTAAAAGTTAATATGTTTTCCTGATTCGTTTAATCCAATTTTAGTGTAACTGCTTCCTAAAGTGATGGTCGCACCTTCCCATTTCTGCTGTCTTCATGTTCCCAGTCTCCTCCTCATAGCAATGCTAAAAATTGTGTGACTGCATGATAAAGGAAATGACTTGCTGTAAATTCACCCAGTGGTAAAAAAGGAACAAAAGATAAGTTTTCAGCTGAACCAGCTCTCTGATCCAACACTTGCTATGCAGTCCTGTCCTTACTGGGCGCTGACACAGGAAGCAGAAAAACACCAACTGCCTTAAATAATGAAGTAGCAACCTAACCAAAACACTGTAAGTGGGTCCCTAGAGCAGAGAGTACCAGTCCAGTTAAGGGAGTGGTGCCACAAGGTAATCTTCACCCACAGGACCCCAGGAACCCCTCAGCAGTCTGACGGGTGGAGTGCGAACAGGGCCCTCACTCTCCCCTCAGAATTAAGGGTGTCTGTGTCACAGTATATCAATAGTGCTGTGCAAAGCAGAGCACGAACAGCAGTTACTGTTATCAGAAAGTCATGATACAAACACCCCTTCAAAACTAGCAAGGCGATGGTCTGTGAGAAGCCAGGAAGCTGGACCTTTTTGCAGAGGTTTTGCTTTTGTTCAGCATTAGTTACTCAGATATTATCATACTTTCATTTCAGGGAATGGTTGGCTCTGACACTTGCACCTTTCTTTTCTGTTTTTATGATTGGTGTATTCAGAAACAGTTTTCTGTGAGGTTCATTACTGCCTTACTAAATGCCTAATCCTGTAGGGCGTGGCTGACACAAATACTGACTTAAAATTTCTGGCATCAAATAGACCCACATAATTCTACCTTGATGTTAAATTTTGCTTTTGTCTAACTTAGCTGACATTGAATGACAGGTCAACAGCAGTAGAACTACAAACTAAGCACATACCAAAATGTATGAAGCCTGCCAGGAAACCAATTCAAAGAAACACTGATTTATGAGACATACTTGTGCCTAGCCTTGTGCCAAAGATAAGGAGATGCTGCCTTCAGAAGAAGTCAAATGCAAGGTGCTTCTTTCCTCAGCAGGAAGACAACAGCACCTGGGGGGAGCTCCACATCAGCTGGGTACTCCAGGCCATGGGCTGCTGGGGGCTTGCAAGGACCTTATTTGCAAGCACAGATCTGCCCAGCAGCTGCCACAAAGAAAGGAAACTAAAGCAAGAACTTGCAATAAAAAATATTTGTTCCCCACCCCAGAAATATCTTCTAGCAAGCCAGTTCACACTTCTGAAGATCCTGTGGTAAAATGAAAATGTCAGCAAGCACCAACATGGCATAGCACTGGGGTGCTGACACAATAATCACCTGCACTAGTGCACTGTGGAGTTAATGTCAGTTCTCCAGTTCCTTGAACACTGACTTTGGTCCTCAAAATGGGATCCAAATATTTGGGGTTATCAACAGTTCAAGTTAGGACTCTGGTGACTTCAGTTTTCGAAAATGAGATTGTAACAAAGACCTATGAAAAAGGTGTGAGCGCAGCTCCTCACTGATTTTAATTATAGAAATCACTACAAATGTCCTCCTGTTTTCCCCAGGCTCCTTTAAACGCACTGCAATCACAAGGGTGATGTTAACCACACTGGAAGGAGGACAGCTGACAGTAACCTTATCTTCAGCCTCTGGATAACATGGTGACACAAAACTGGGAGGCCTGCCTGGGATTGGGAACAATCTCCCTCCTTCAGTCCTTATCAGACCATGAAACTGGTGCATGTGGTTTCTTTGTCTTTCCAATTGTCTCATGCCTCCACGCTGAACTGGAATGTCAAGAGCAAACAGTATTACCTTAGCAAGCGAGGGCTCATCGGCTGAGATGTTCCACAGAAAACAGCCCCCACAGAAGGGGCCAACTGCTTCTAGCCAGAGTGCTTCATCAGGAGCTGGACGGGAGTCCTCAGCACACCCACATGGTGCTTTGGCCCCCTCCAACAGACATTCTCCTGCATCCTCTGGGGTCCCTCTCGCTACTGAAATGGAGGCATTCCCCATGCCTTATCAGTCCCCCAGTCTTGATGCAGTCCTTGATGCTGCAATTTCTGGTTGCACAGACCATGACAAGCTGCCTCAGAGGGCAGGCCAGCTCCTCTCTGTATCTGTGAGCTCACCTGAATCACTCTGCCATCATACTGATGGCAGCGAAGCAGCAGGAACATTCTGCGGCGGGGGAAAGCCCCACAAAAGCCTCTCCTAGGTAAAGGTAGGAATGAGGACGGGTAGTGAAGCAGGCTAACATGCTGACCTAGATTGAAAATGTTAGCCTGGGTTTGCGTTGGCTCCATTTTGACTGGGATGGCAGCTCCAGGTGAGCCAGCTCATCGCGTGACCTCCTGACCTGTGTGAGAGAGATGATCTGTCAGCCTGCTGTGGGGGACATTGAATCAGAGACACTGCAGTGCACAGTGCTCCCTCCTATACAGTGACCTGTCCACCTGGACACAAAACTCATGGTTCATAAGCCTGTGGTTAGCCAAACACAGCGCCATCCTTGCCACAAGGAAAAAAAGCAATACACAAACTCCACTGGGAACGAACCAGTTCAGCTCTTCACTTTCCCCATGATCTTAGCCTTGATGACTAATATGATAATCCCAGATTCTCATGAAAACAAAGTTTATATATGACTGGTTCATATCCTGGCCTCAAGGGCACATCAAGGCTGAATTTCCTACTTCTCTGTGATAACTAGGTTGGTTCCAGTAATTTAGATTCTCAAAGGAATTACTGTCCCTTATACTGAAAGTTTTCAGGCACTGAAAGCACAGTAAGAAGTTTTTTAAACACCCAAGGGGTAGATTGGAGCTTTCCAGACCATTCTGAGTGAAAAATGGCTAAAAATGTTACCTCAGGGTTCAGTAGCAGTTAATAGCCTGATAGCCAAATTAAGTCTTGGTCACTTTGGGGTAAATAACTGTTTGTCCTAGCCTTGTAAAACCTTGGTTGGGTTTGACAGATGAACTGGTTCACTATAAAAAAATGCCAAGACCTAATGGGAGGGGAAAGACACACTGGGGAAAATCAAGTGAGGAAAGAGTGAGTCTGTCCCTTCTGGTATATGTGAGCTCTTAGACTGACCCACTCGTAAGGTGACTTAAGAGTACTGTGAGCCAGGATTGGTCCTTTGTTAAGGATTTTTGCAGTCCCACACATGCTCACATTTAAGATGCTGCTTTCCTTGAGTTTTAGTTTTAATGCTTGTGCCAAGCTTAAAAGGTGATTCACTGTTGCATCATGGCAAGTGCATTTCTGTGCAAATTTGACAAGCACAGTAATAATTCTCCTTTCCTCATATGATCCTAATCTCTGGAAAGAAACTGTAAAAAACTATTTCCAGAAAATAACTATGATAAGTGCAAACAATTCAGTGACATTTTTATAGCAAAGTGCTTTCAAGCCATCATTAAGCTGTGTGAGAAAAACAACCACAAAACTACTGAAGCACACTGAACAGCAATTGGAGGTTTTAATGTATCTGTCACTTTCCATGGTATGTATATATATTAAAAAGACTCAAACCAACAAACCTTTCTGGCATGCAGAATTGTCGTATTCAGAAAAGTTAGCAACATAATGCTTCAAGAAATGTACATGTATGTCTTTCAGATTTCTACATACTGACTTAGTTGATCTCACTGCAGTTATCCATATGCACGAACTTTTAGGGGTATGTAAAAGTTGGAAAGATAGAGACCTAAACTAGCACATTGCAACTCTTTTGGAAGTACTTGAGACTGAGGAGGAACAAGTGGATAAATAAAACATTGCCAACTCCTAATTTCCACACAAACTTTAAGGAGAAAGAGTAGTGAAAATAGACAACTGTGTTATGCAGTCTTTAGACAGTGTTGGGTGCGTTCCATCTAAAATGGGAGAGACTGTCAGTTTTAAAGGTCTCATTTCCAGTAGTATTGATGTTCATCTTTGTGAGTATGTAACAAAAATCAGTCTAGTCTTCCTAAACCCGCAGACAAGATTATAGTTAACCAGTCTGTCCTTCACAGCTCACTACTGGACTTGTTCCCTTAGGAAAGATCACATCA
The DNA here is from genome assembly GCF_965178545.1 of Coloeus monedula. Lineage (NCBI taxonomy): Eukaryota > Metazoa > Chordata > Aves > Passeriformes > Corvidae > Coloeus > Coloeus monedula. The sequence continues at coordinate 100,532,149 of NC_138783.1, forward strand.
GCGCCAATTTCTTCAGATTCATTTTTAAACTGAATTCCACTAGGAACCTTTTAACGCCACTCTTCCACACAAGCTTATGGAACAATGAAATATAGAAGAATATCCAGTGCTTGAGCAGTGAGAGATCATATCAGGCTGGCCTGTCACCTAATGAGAAATTAATCTCCTTCTGAAAACGTATGACTGCCTACCTTAGCTCCTTTTTTTCTACCCCTTCCTCATATGTCTCAGTGTTTAAGGAGTATACATATGATCTTAGAAGATGCTTTTCCTTAGCCAAAAAGGCAGTACCTGTGATAAAAGACAGCAATAATAAAAGATGCAAAATAAGTACGGTACTCCCACTGATTTCGAAAGAACATGGATACTTCCTGAGTGAATTAAAACTCATATCGCCACACATTGTTAATTTTTCTTATTCAAAATCCTTTCTACCAGTACTTCATAGTTTACTGGAATGTAAAGGATATAATTTATTCAGAATCCCAGTATTTATTGGCCACTGCTATTTTGCTCTTATGGTAGGATTAAAATATATATTATTCACTGTATTCATATAAAGCCTCTTATTTTGTGCATGGCTATAAACCTCATGAGAAAATTGTGACTATATGTGATTTCAACATAGTCAGAATTCCACCTGATAACCTACTGGGAATCTGTGCAGCTGGAACTGGACTGATTTCTGCCTGTACCTTTATTTTCTGCGAGGTTTCTGCTTCCCCGGCTGGAGGAAGCAAAATACAATAGTTTTCTCATCAAAAACCCAGTGGTGATCAGGAGCAATATGCTGTGAATTAAGCTGAAAAGAGCCCTCAGAAGGAAGCTCAGACCTTTCACTTCACATTTCCATGAATGGGGAGCTGTGCAGGGGCATCAACAGCTGAGCAATGCAAGATGGGAGAGAAAGGACTGAGGGACGGGAACACAAAAACTACATGCTGGTGGGGTCTTCCCCCCTGCCATGTAGTCCTGGGAGAGGGGCCCTGGGGGGGAGACACGGGGTTTCCCTGCCCCTGGTCAGCCTCATTCCCCATTGGTTGTTTTGTGTTCCCCTGCCCAGCAAGGACCCTCGGGTCCCGTGATTGCTGCAGTTCCTGGGCAGAGCCCCGGCCATGTGGCTGGAGAAATAAACATCTCTGAAACATCTATCAAGAATCTGTCCATGTATATTTCTTTTCCACGGGCCTCATTGTCTGATACGCATGTTGCAGTATCCCCACTGTAACAACATGCCACTGTGGGAAGCCAGTAACAGGTGATGAACCAGAAGCTGTGTGAGGAAAGGGGTGCAAGGAACTGAGGATGGGGACTAGTGGGCAGCCATTTTAAGATAATTTCTTGAGTGTATCCAATGCATTTCCTTAAGTGTGAGAAGACAAATGAAATTCTCTGCTTCCAGGAGGAATTAGAAAACAAGACCAAAACACAATAGAAATGAGGAAAAAATACCCTAGTAATGGAGAGTTAATATTATTTTAGTCATTATCTTAAACCAGTCTGTTTATATTTTGGGTTGTATCATGTTTCAAATTCACAGGCAAAATACTTATTTTTCAGTACATGATTATTACGTGGTATTTTTCAGTACATGATTATTACGTGGTATTTTTCTGCCATATGTTTGACTTTAGTACTACATGCAATTTGTGGATTTAAAATTTGTTTTCCACAACCCCTTTGGTTTTGAACTTGCAATGGTCTCTACTATCCTTTACCTCACAGAAGTATTCCAAAGATGTGTTCCCCAAACACTAAACCTACATCACTTTAACCAGCATTCAGCAAGAAACCATCCAGCGGCCTAAGTTTTCCAGCCAATTCTCTTTCAAGCAGTGAGAAAAAGCATTTATAGCATTCTTAGTATTCCCTGCCATCACAGCCCACACTTTACAGTGTTTTTGTTGGAGGCAAGAAGAAGGAAACATACAGAATAACCTCATTGAAAAGAGCCATAGTTTAACACTATAAAAAGCTAATTCTGCTTCATCTGCCGCAGCATATAAACCCAACTGTATCCTGTCCAGTGGCAGAAAAAATTAAAAGTGTTGGCATTTTCCTAGTGCTTTCTATCTTAAGCTTGCTGGCCTAAATTAGACATCTAAAATTGCTAGTCCCTTTTGAAAAACTGGAAGGATATTAAATGCAGACCATATTTTCTGAAAAATATGCAGTCATCCATGCCTTTTTCAAGATGCTTCAAGCTGGGCAAACAAAATCACCCATGACTATTCTTTAATATCGCCAAACTTTGGAAACAAATGCAGCTTTTCATTGACAAACTGAGTTTTTGAGTGCTGCAGCCCTATCATGTAGCAATGGAGTGTCAAGAGGGACAAAGGTATAAGAGCAAGCCGATGGGAAAGCTATTACCTATCCCCAAGTGCCCCATACAACTTGTTGTTAAGTATAGAGGGAATCTGCCAAGTCAGTTTTCTAGATTTCCCTACCCTAAGGCTCCCAACCATTTTACTCACACAGGAAGGCTGATCTGTTAAACCTGCCTCTGGCTGGGATACCCTTGTTTCAGCAGCACCACTTTTTGCTGTACAGAAAACCTCCAGCCCACAAAAGAAACACCCAGCAGGCTGTGTGCAGCTTTGCCAGAGGGACTACCTGCACACAAGGCATTCCTGCCAGGAAAAAACACGGGTATCAAGGCTCTCACAGCTTCACACCCCAGATGTGACCCAGCTGCCTTGGCAAAGGTTTGGAGCACAGAGCTGGCCTCAGCCTTGGGTTGTAACCACAGAACTCTCCTCTCCGTCAACAGGATGAGTCAACTCATTTAATTCCTCTTGATAGATGGACTTTTATGCAATTTCACCTGGTTTTCTTTCTCCCAGAAAGAAAATTATAAATATTTAGGCTTCTGAAGAATAAAGAGGGCCAACTTCCTGAACGTGATCCACATGCAATTCTTTTACTGCTACAAGGAAGTAGAGAATGGAGATATTTGAGTGCCATCTGGACAAACAACTTCTTCCATCTACATAAACACGTCTCAGCAAGTGCAAGTCCCACGGGCAGGATACTTGCCACCAACTTTCAGATTCACACGACCCTTCTCACAAACACTTCAAGGCCTTTAGATTAGGCATCTCTATTCCGGGCACAGCCTTTTGGTGCATACTCCCTCACATCTGGGGAAGAAGGAGCTCATCTATCTGACTCTCGTCCTACTACTAGCTCCATGAGACCCCAGTCACAGACCTGCTGCCGAATATATGGGACATACTTGATTTGTACATTCAGCAGCCTTTTAACACAATCCTTCCCTTTCCCAAACAGTAAAGTATTTTAAAAGATGTATTCAAGTTCAGTTTTAACTAGGACATAACGCTTCTTGCTGTGTCAGGGCATAACAGTGTGTGAAGGAACAGGGGCACCCCAGACCTGCTGGGAAGACCTGGCACATTCTCAGCCTGACCCTTGGCTCCAGACAGTGAACCATGATGTGCCAGTCAGTGCTCTGGCCTAAAACAGACAGTAAAACCATGAGGCTGTGCAGAAGATGGTGAAGTCCAGCTGCATCACTTGCGTGCTTTTTCCATCCAGGTATCACTGATGTCCTTATTGGAATCAAGAGGAATCAGTGGGAGTCAAGCTAGGGATACCTCTCCATTTCTACTCTTCCCCTACCATCACCTTCCTCTCTCCAAATTCCTCTTCCACCCAGTCTCTTCTGCAATATTGTACCTATCCTTCAAACAGTCTTGTCATTCCCTGACTCCCCTTCCAGCCCTTTGAGTGGCTTCTCTCCCTCAAAATGGAGTCAGGTTTATTCCTGCTGTGAAGAGCAGGGAGGAGGGGAAATCTTAGAACAGCTTCTTCTCCAGCATCACTCTGTGGTATGCCTCCTGTGTTAGGGAAGAGGCGGGAGAATGCAAGGTAATTTGTAGGTGTACTAAGCAGTACAATGGTAATTGCATTATTAAAATCCTCTAACGTAAGACTGCCTGCAGAAAGGAAGAAAAACAGCTAAACTGCCTACTCAATACTTCTTTTGTCTTGTATAAACAAGACCATGGAAATGTATGCAGTGTACCATGGAGACTGGCTTATGAGAGCCTCCTTACAATCCCTGATGCTCTCTAGGGCTACATTTGCTCTGTTGTTCCCTTACCTCTCTTGTTTCTTTGTTCAGTGTTAGCTAGTTATCCAAAAACAGGAGTTCACACCCAGTCACAATAACGCTTTACCTTTCTACCAAAACCACCAAATTCCTACACCTGTATTTTTCAAGAATCAAAGTCAAGAATCAGGAAGAGGAAGGCGTAAGAAAAAGAACTTAAGAATATTTAAAGGAACATTTTATTGGTGCTTAAACAAAAAGCAGCCCCCCCCCCCCCCCCCAAAAAAAAAAAAGACGCAAAAACCCAACAGAACCATCATGGATTAACATGCCAGGTAGACACAGACCTCTTTTTTTTTTGTCCTACCTGATGGCAGTCCAGACTGGATCCCTTCTCTAGGTAAGCCCTCCCTTCTGCAAGCCTCTTGAAGCATGCTCACCATGTAATCATTTCAAAAGGGCACTATTCTAAAATAGAGTTCAGAGCTTCAGTAACCACCTACCTGGGGACTCACATGCCCTGTCCCTAACTCCATCCCACACTTGATTGCCCCTGCCCCCGCCCCCTACAGAGCTGGCATTGATAGTCAAGACAGTCAGGAGCAGGGTCTTACACCTGGAGAGGTTGTTACAGAGCACACTGCCACAATGCTTCAGCATCTGAAGCCAAAGCCACAGGTTTGGCAAGCCCTACAGCCTGCTTAAAGCATATGTTTGGAATGAGTGCTGACTGTGCCTGGTGGCTTTTCTGGATATCTACTCATGCTGACATGTGAAAATAAATAATAATTTTGAAAGGTATCCCTGGAAGTAAACTAGGCTTGGCCCATAGCTACAGAAACGATGGTTTAGGGACTGGAAGACACCTCTGAGACAAGGGGCCTGGATATGGACAAATATGACAGTATTTGCTCAGGCCACAGTCACAGCTTCCTGAGGAGACAAGTCTTTTCACAAACCTGTTTCCTTTACTCTCATTACTTTCATTCTGAAATGTCTCAGAGTCTCACTAGTTGGAAACCATCTTCTAATTTCTGTCCTAAGGTTATTCAGTGCCACATTATAGCCCTTTAAGTCTTTAGCTTAAATAGCTCTTCCATTTCATCCTTAGTATTTGGTCCCTACTAAGAAAGGATAATCCTATTGCTTTCCGAATGTCCTTTTGTGAGGCTAAGCAACCTAAAAGCTTTTGATCTTCCTCCTCCCTGACTTTAGCAACACTTACTTGGATCTACTCCAGCCCTAGGTCATTTTACTTGAACATGAATGACCAAAATTGCACAAGAAGTCTTAGTCATACTTTGTAAAATGGAGTAACACTTCTTCAAATGAAACTATGTATACACAAGCAAATTAATAGTTTTACAAAGATCATAATGTATGCCATGAGTGCTGTCCCTTAGGGGTTGGTATTGGGACTGGCGGTGTTTAATATTTTTGCTGGTGACATGGGCAGTGAGATGCAGTGCACCTTTGGCAAGTTAGCCCATGACACCCAGCTGAGGCTACTGTTGGCAGACTGGAGGGAAGGGATACCATCCAGAGCGACCCAGACAGGCTGGAGAGGTGGGCCTGTGTGAACCTCATGACTTTCAGCAAGGCCAAGTGCAAGGTCCTGTACCTGGCTATGGGCAATACCAATTGCAAATACAGGCTGTGAGCAGAATGGACTGAGAGCAGCCCTGAAGAGAAGGACATGGGGGTATTGGTTGACAAGAAGCTCAACATGACCTGCTCTTGCAGTCCAGAGAGCCGGCTGTGAGCTGGGCTGTATCAAAAGCAGTGTGGCCTGCAGCTCATATTGATGCCTAACCTACTCATAACGGGACAGGTATGAAACAACAATGCTGCTAAGACACAAATATGCTGAGAAGGGAAATACTAGGGGCAAGTATTCATGCACTTACTGCGAAATGTAAAAGTAGTTTCCATTTTTAACCCATCTTCCAGTTCTTCAAATTCCCCTACAGTAAAGCAACTCATCCTCCAAAGTGCTCCTCATAAATCTTTACAATTTCTATCCTAAAACAGTTTTAGAGCAGCTGTGGCATTGAGATGGCTGCACAAATACACCAACGCCTGAAAGTCTGAAGACTTAAAGGTTATCATTTAGGAAGACCACAGCATGAAAAAACAACTTCCCTATCCTGGGGCCTGGTGTGTCAAAGCAGAGGTTGGCTTGATCTCAGCCAGTTCCTCTGTCACTTCATGTTTAACAAGAGCATGTAAGCAGTGTGCAAGTACAAAGTTGTCCTTACACTGACTGGCTTCCCCCTCAGTTCTAGCAATGCAAAGTGTAAGGACTGCCACAAGCTATATTCAAAGCACACTGGTTTTTATCTTTGCATTTGTTTCTCCTCATACCCTGCAGGAATTCAATCATGCACTGTCAAAAAACACCATTGTTCTATGGCAGAAATATAACCTGGGAGCACCCCTTGGAAGCCCTCAGCAAAAAGTATGGTGTGAGCCTCAGCTGGAAGGGATCTATCCCTGCATCCAACACCTGGGATAGACAGTGGTGTAGATAAATTCATTATCACTGCTGTTGTCAGGTACATTTGACCTGCTTCAAGACAGTATTTGTTCTGTCTTGCCAAGAAGCTGGGTAGAAGGTTAAAATCCTGCTCATAACCAGAGGCCTAACATGCACAGCTTTCCTGGCTTATGGGGCCTCTTGCTGAAAGCTTGGCCAATAACAAGAGATGTGGCCGAATGACGAGAAGTTGTGCAACTGAGTGTTTTTGGAAGATCATCAGTTATATGGCATAGCCATGCCTCCCAATTTACTGCTTCTCAGAGGGGAACTGTTCACAGCAGTTTGCCCAATATCCTGAATAATATACAAGAGCAGGAAATGAAGAGACTTTTGAAGATTTTGGGCAGTCTTAAAGGCCACCTCTGAGAGACAAAGAGGAATTTGTCAAGGAAATAGGTCATAGATACATTAGTGTTGCCACTTCAATGGCAAGGGCAGTTGTGTTATTAAATACTCTGCTAGATAAGAAATGTACTTTTGCATGGGGAAAGAGAGAAGAAAAATGGAAAAGTTAGGTATAAAAAATGCAGAAAGCTGGCATATTCTAATTTGCGGATTGACCAGAGTTATATAAAGGTTTTTTGACATATAGTTAAAAATGCATTTGCTGGTTTCAGAAAACAGAAGCATTTGTTCCACAAAAACTGGAAATTTTTAAACTTGGGAAGAGGAGAACTAAGTCATACCAAGGAAGATTTTATGTCCTGTGGGACTGAGTATGGTGGAAACAATCTGGCAAGCTGGCTGATTGAAATGGATATTCCAGTGTGGAGTGGTTTTTTTGTAGGGCACTGGAGTACTTGATCTTGCAAAAGTGGTACAACCTATCATCTGTGTTCTTCTGTAGGTTTTAATCATACCACTAACACAAAGCCACATGTTAACCATTTGCTCCACTGAGAACTGCTCCAGGAAGCTAAATCCACAAGTCTGATTTTGCATCTCTCAGCTGTGATGAACCAAATGTTTCCTGGAACAATTTGGAGCTATTTAGGGAGTCCTGAGAGAATTACTTGATCATTTACTACTCTTGTCAAACAGAATACTTTCTTTGCCTTAACTCCCACAGGCCAAGCTATAGTGCATTGCCAAACTGACAGTTTTCTGTATTACCACCACATGAGAGAGTGCCTTATGTACATCAGGATTTTGAACTCTGTACATCCCTGCTTGAAGCCTTTGAATCCTGACCTCTGAAGTTTCATGAAGGAGGAATTCATGGACAAGATACTGTAAGAAATAAAAAATAAAATAAAATAAAATATTTCAATCTCCAGCATAGAGGCCACTTGGGAAAATCTGTCAGTAGGAGGCTAACAGCCACACATCATTAGAGAAGTACTTTCTTCTAACCAAAAAAGTGGTAGGCTAAGAAAAGTAGCTGAAATACACCTGCTAAATTACACTGCAGGGAGAGATCACACTTCTGGAGAGACTCATAAAATAATGCTTTCAAAGGGACTGTCCTCTCAGGGGTCTCCTGGAGCATCACTCACAGATAATGTTCCTCTTCAAATTGATTAGCAAGTGGTCTCTGCAGGGCTTTTCACATTTCCCTTTTGACTTGTGGTAGCATTTTGTCCAAAAAATAGGTTCCAGTTCTTCAAGGAAAAAGTAGATATTGGACGAGTTGCCCAGTGTTGTTCTGGGTACATCTACCATAGAGACCTCATTTTAACACCTGAACAGTTACAAGCCCTGGCAGCCACCTGTCCTATGGGACATGCAAACATGGATATCAGCTCCAGCCTTGACTTCATGTGTCATGCACCACTTGTTTCTTCAATGCAAAAAGTCATCCTGGATCCCTCAAGCACTAGAAAAAAGTGAAGCAACTTGTGACTATGCAGCTACCAAGCATCTAGATTTAATCTGTGTAGGATGACAGCTTGAGGCAACAATGCAGCACCAAAGAATTTGTCTATGCAAGCTAAGAAAGAAAATTCCTGCTCCGTGACACAGAAAGGTTGACACTCTGGGAAGATTACATACTGAAATTTAAAGAGCAAAATAAATGACTTTTGGACAAACACTTCCAACATAGCAGATGCTCTAACACGAACCAGTGAACTAGAGATAGAAGGTTTGCAGGTAAGCTCCAACTGAACTTATGCTTCTATAGGCAGGGAAAGAGGGAAGCAGAAAGCACACAAAACAAGCCCTGCCTGCTTTCCCCTGACTCACCCTCCCACAACACACACACTCCCAGCACGGCTGGTGCACAGGCTGGAAAGCTGGTGTGCCATTATGAAACAATAAATTCCAAAAACTGTCCACTGAAAAAAAAAAGTTTGGGGTTATTGAGAAACTACATCATCCTGGAAAAAGTTGAGAACTACTGAAGAAAATGTTTTCCTTTACCAGGGTGAAAAACCACGGATCTTATGTGTCCTTCCTAGCAAAAGAGCTGCTTGCAGCCAGACACGCAGAACAACACTCCCTCGTGTGGTCCCTGAAATAAGAGTTCTTCCTTCCTGAAAAGCTGAATCAGAATCACCATCAAATCAGAATCACCTAGCAGGATAGGAAAACTCTTATCAATTTTAGCCAAATGTTGACATCAAACAAAGGGCATTGAAAAACAACGACAAAAAAAGTTTAAACCCTTCAAGAGGGACTACCCCATCACAAACTTTTACTAAAACAGATACCATTGAATAGCACAGCAGATGCCCAGCTTTTTCCTCCCCAGGAGTGGCTTCCAAAGTTTTTAACTTTTTTCTTCCAAAATAATTTTTTAAATTTTTTTTTTTCTGTTGTTATGGGAGAACTCTGAGGTGGTCAAATAGAAACATGTGTTTATTTCTGTAAATGAGAACAAAGCTAGGGTTTGGAAGAACAGAACATTCTTCATATAATTTTATCCTTTTTTTCCCAAGAATTAGCCATCTTTGCTCTAGCTAGGTATTAGAAATGGGCATTGCTTCAAGCTTAATACTTGTAGCCTTTCTCAAGTGTTTTGTCTAGTTTGTTTTTCCTTATCTAAAGAAATAAGGGATTCTTTTTTTCCCTTAAAGGAATCTCCAGGAAAACTTAATTTGTATTGAAATACATCTAACTCTCAAATTACTAGAGCCTGTATGAACCTTTCCTTAAATTCTGGTAAAAGTTGTTAAGCTTTGCTTCTGCTTAATGGGAAAAGAAAGCATGAGGGAAAAAGTGAGTCATCACAGGCATCCTCATGTTGTGTATCAGTGAATCACTCCCTGAACACTCTTTGCATCACAGATGTCCCGTGCAGCACCCGCAGTATCTACGACAGTTAAAGATGCACAAACTTGTGTACACCCGTACATAAACAAAAAGGAATGACGTTTCCTTTTCCTTTACAAAGCTGCATACACACACTCCTCTAATCTGGGCCCAGTGAGGTTTGTATCTGTATCATCACCCTTCTCAAAAACTACAGGTTGAATGATGATTAAGCAAAACATTTTCAAACTATGTTCCCTACATTTGCAGCAAGCATGCTGTCAAAGACACGCATCCTGACGCACAGGCCTCAGCTTTTTTGGTCAACATTAATACATCTCCACTGGTACACACTGTAATCATGTCTTGCTGTTCCATTCAGAGTCACTGCAAAACACCATGTACAAGCCCCCAGGAAGTAAGGAAAATCACTCAGCACAGTTCTTTTTAATTAATCATTTTTGAAAAATTAGTCATTATTCTACCACAAAGAACAGTCACCGACAGCCTTCAGAGGAAAGCAGTGTAATTTTCTAACCCCCAATAATCACTTGTCTCCTTATTCCCATATATATAAAAAAATATCACATGGCAAATTGTAGCTTTTTTCTTTTAAAAAAACCCACATACCCCCACTACCTTTACAGAAGCAGCTTTAAAATGGCTATGGCATGACTCTGAGGTCATGGGCAATATGAAAAAAATAAGCAACAAAACCAAAGGAGCTAGGGAAAAAAAATAGCTAACATTTTTTTGAGGAGAAGACTGAAAAAGGATTTGCTCAGGAAGTGGTTTGCTAACTGAAACATTAGCAACAAGGCAAGAGAGGTTTCCCTGAAGTCCACACCTGCTTTCTTTCGGCCATGACCACGCCTGGCTCCCGCTGACAGGCCAGCAACTCCCTATTCCAGCTCTGCAGTCCCCATTGCCCACACCAGGAGGGACCACAGAGTTGCAGTGGGGCTGAAGACATCAAACCCAGGACATGGAAAGACACAGTGCTGGAAAAATCCAACCTGATGCAGTGGAGCTGTCAAAACATTCATGCACTATGGGGTGGTATTTCACAACCCTGCAACTACAGCTTCAAACAAGCCAGGTATACACAGAGTTGAGTGTCCCCTCAGCAGCAATTCGCTGGGTTGGCAAAGGCTGCATTTTCCCTGAGAGGATTTATTCTTCCAAAATCTGGGCAGCACTGATCCAGGCCAGCATATGACTAACAGTGCGGCTGTGAGCCATGATGGATGCTGTCTCCCTTGCAACACAACAGAAACAGTAGGACTGCCAAGAAACATTTAGTGAAAATAATTTAATCGCTTTTCACCTGCCAAGCAATCAATTACTTGAAAAATTAATTTGTTTTGCAGCAGCTCATGAGCAGACCTAAATGAACTCTCCCCATGAGAACAGACAGTGGACACAGGCAGCACTCTGGGATGGGACAGTATCGATGTCAGAGTGGGCTGTTCCACTTGGGTTCAACCAGGGCTCACAGCAGCAAACCAGATAGGTACCGTTCAACTAAAATCCCACCCTTTCAGGTGAAGGCAGTGGTGGAGGAAGAGCCAAATTTTTTGAACCTGAGAGCCGCTTTCATTATACCTGTGCTCCTTCCCTGGTGCTGTTGCTGCCTTCAGCAACCAGCACGAGCAATCCCAGTGACACTGCAGGAGCCTCGGGAGCCTTCAGGTGGGAACACCATGGAATACCACACACAGCTTGGGAAAGGGAAGATGGAGGCAACATGCAGAGAGCTTCACACTTATGCAAGCTGCACCTTGCCAAGCTTCTTTCTTGAATGTTTTGTGAATGTTTTTAACCCCTAGTTTTCCTGAGAATTTCAGGACTGATGTCATGTTTTGTGACTATGCCTAAAAGAACATACTTGACTGCAAGAACTTAATTATAGTGTACCAGTCATTAGAGAACAAATTAGTTCCTGATAAGATCTCAAGATATCAAAAAAGTATTTATGAATCTCAAGGAAAAAAATCCCATGTATTTTTCTAGTTTTCTGCCAGAAAACTAGAGTTGAGTTCAAGGATGTAAGAATTGGAGAAATATATTATGGATAGAAAAATTAAATTAAGACTTTTCAACATGTTTCATTATCTCTTTTATATATAAGGAATCATGAAGTATATTTCCACATTTTCAATATATTCATATATTTCAATATATTCATGAAGTATATTTATAAACATTTCAATGTAAGATAAAATTCATATTCAATGGAAAACAAAGGTTTGGAATAATGGAATAATGGAATTTAATATAGCCCGTAAGCTTCATTTCAGCACAATTAAAAAATACAGCTTACATTAATAAGAAGAAAACAAAATTGCCAGGAAAAAATTAAAATTATAGATATCTTAGTAAGACAAGAGGAAGATAAGTAATTAATATAGAAAAGGAAGAAAAATCTTATTTTCTTCTCAAAATTAGTGGGTTTGCATCTTTACCAGTAAGAAATTCTTATTTGGATTTTTTTCTTTAGTCAGAAGCAGACCATATTCCTCTTCTCCACTGGGCGGCATTACTACCTAGAGTAACGCAAAGTAAAGTACTACCTAGAGTTGTACTTGACTGCTACATTAAGTTGCTACAATGAAGTAAATGTCTGTCACACCTTACTGATCTGAATCGATAGAATTAAACCACCCAAAACAACCTGAGAACAACCATCCTGAGACAACCATCTAAGCTAGTCTGCTTATGTGCAAAACTAAACTACCTCTTCTTAGACAAATAGTCTTGTCTGATAGCTTTGGAATGAATATTGCTGCAAAAAAGTAGACATTTCAGCTTAATTTAATTCATTCTACTGTGTTTGCCAATGTTGAATCACCTCTACAAACAATAAATTCAGAGGGATGGATTAATGTAGTAAAAACACATTGTCACATTTCACATATGTGAAACTGAGAAATACAAGAAGAAAATTTGGATATGAAATAACTCACAACTTCTAGGTCTGAAAGAGCATTTGAACTCCAGCAAATATCTGAGCATTCAAGCAGGTAAACAGTCCCAGTGAAGTGAGCCACAAGCTTACAAGTACACCTTGGTGGAGTGTGCTGAGGGTGTCAGAAAAAAAGGCAAGAGGGTGGATGTAATTGTCTGCTGCACATGAACAAGATATCTGGGCTCTGCAAAGCATCCCATAAATCACACCACCTGTGTCCCATGACCATTCTGCCTGTTTCCTTCCAGTAGAACCAAAGTGCAGGGAATGAGGAAAGAGGCTTAAAACCCGTTAGGTGTCAATTGGCACGAAGGAGGTAAGTGGCGTGCACACACAAATGCTGGGTTGGGAAATATTTGGGGTCATGGTTTAGACAGCCACACAGCACTATTAGGAAATACATGAGGAATAGGAAAACTTCTCGATAGTCTCTTTTTTCCCCTCCCTTTTGCAAAATTACAAAGTAGGACGTCAGTAGTAAAAAGATTAATCCAGTTTTATTCAAGAATCCATATAAATAAATATTAACAGATAGATGGTTGGATTACAGGGTAAAAGCCTAACAAGATTTTCTGATGTTGTTAAGGGTTTAATTTTAATCTGGTTTTACTTTAAGTCTTAGACCGTGATCCCTGAATTCTGTTTGTTTGGTTATCCTGTATTTCTCAACACACTTCCTCTACTGCCTTTCCCCACAAACACCACTGTTAATGTCCCAAATAGACTGTCTTTATGTGCACCCTCCTAATGCACATCAGGCTTTCATCCTTGAAGGACTCGCACTTACGACAGGACAGTGAACCCAACACTTTTGGCATATTGTAGCTCCCTCAATGTGAAGTTCTGTTCTCATCCTACTATTTTCTTCCAGGTCTTGCCCTAGGCTTCAACATCCTCACAGCTGGGAGAATGAGCACAGAGGAAACTGTCCTGACTGACCCTTCTGAGAAAACAAAACCAAAACCCAAACCTTCCTATTTCCACCTCGACTCCCCCAAAATAAAAAATCCAAAGACTGTCTCATGTCTTCAGTAGTGCCCTCTTCAGTAATGAGAATAAAACCTTCCCAGGGTGAGAGTCGTTTACGTTGCACAGCACCTTTCTTCTTTTGTATTTATTCCAGAAAAATCCACTTGAAAGGATTTATAGTCCAAACTGAAAGACGTGAGCATGCCCAAGCTGGCTCCCACACAGTGAAAGGGAGCTGCACATTCCTGTCCCTCCACCCCTTTGCATGCACAATGGACAGGGCTGCCCCCGCTCATCCCTATGCGTGGGCAAAGGGAAACTCAAGACACAATGTGCAGTGCATTTCCACACTGCTGAATTAATTTAGAAAAATACAAACCTCTCTGTGCTAGGGTCTACCCACTACTTCCTTTGCTCTGGTATTCTCTCTACGAGCATGTACATTTTGGGTAAGAACTTGATTAAAGAGCCAAATTTGTCTTTCCCTGAAAGGTTTGTATTTAAAACCTCCCCACAGAAACAAGGATGGAATTATTTTTCCTCCTTTCACTTCCATTCAGTATCCATATTTAACCTAATTTTGTTGCTTCCTGAGACTTCATGATTTTTGTTCTTACTCATCTCTGGGCTAGCTGCTATAAATTTATTTTGGTCTTTGTCCTCTAACAGGAGGCTAGAATAGGAGGAATGAAGTTTTTCCAATAATGACTGTTCCTCTCAATAAAGCAATTTACAGATTTTATTTATGTCACCAGGACAAAGCTATTTTTATAATGTGATTGTTATTCAAAAGTGAGAAGAAGAATACAAGAATTACTCTATTATTGCCAAATCCAGTTTATCCACTTAATGTTTTCAATAGTTCATATAACTGTCCTACCTAAATCTGCCATCTTCTCAGTTCTGCTACTTTAACTATTTGTCCAGTGTTATCCTAATGTAACTTTCTCAAGTGATCCAAATTATGAAAAAGGGGGCAAGAAGGAGAGAAGAAGAAGAAAGAAAATCTAATACCAGATGTTCTACACACATACACATTTTGCAGTCCATTAAAAAAAAAAAGTTTATTTCACAAATTTGGAAGAAAAGCACTAGTGGGAAAATAAAAATAGCAACCATATGAGCCAAATCTATCACCCAAAGAAGAAGCTCTCCTACTCAAATGAGTTTTGGATCAGGCCTTATGAAGGAACTTTCTGTAAGTTCATCTCCATTCATGCATTTGGGCATTGGTTTGGGTTTGGCCAACATACATATCTTCCTGCTCCTTTACCATACCAACCACATCAAAGAGGCAATGTCACCTGGAGAACTTGGCATTACCTTTATAGTAAAGGCAGAGAAGGTTTTTCCTCCTTGCTTCTCACTCCCAAAATCTTGGGCTAGAGCCTTGCTGTAGGGCTGAGCTCTTCGGAGCTGGAGCCAGTATTTTTGGGCACATACCATGGGTGCCAGAACTGCACTTCTGGTCGTGCTGAGGCAAGTGATGCTCCCCACCATCCTTGCAAAGATGCTGCTCTTTATTTTAATGAGTATACAGAATGAGCAACTTTCAGCTCCATATGCCACATCATGTATGAGTTAGCAAGTAGAAAAAAAGTCTTGCTACAAGAGCTAGACTAACTCACATGCAGCTGCAGCTGCGCTGCTGTGTCCGAGAAACACCTTGTCATATGCAAGAAAGGCTGGGTTTAAGATGCACTCAGGCCGGTAGTTCTGAGTTCCCTTTTTTCCTCACATGAGGGATTTGCAAATAATCCTACAGATCTCTCAGGTGTCTGGATATGTGGGCTATGCACACATCAGAGAATGTGCACTGCTATTAATTGCTATATCCTCTTTGTAAAACAGCCTGTCAACAGATGACTTGATAAAGTCTTTGATTCCTTCCCTTGAAAGTTAATGGCAAATTCTGGCATGCATTTTTGGGTGACTTAAAAATACAGCTGGTCTATCCCACTTTACAGTAGAATTCACCAACAAACTCTAGCCATTGGAGATCTACATGCACCTCCTCTCTTTAGAACCACACATTGTGACCTTTCCTACTTGCTTCTTATCACTATATAAACCCTTGAGCTCAGCTGTATACAAACATTAAGAGTCACTGAAGACAGTCATAAAATCCTGACAGCCACAATCAGCTGCAGCTGAGCTATTCCAAGACACAGCTACCTATCAAAGCCATGAAATCACTCTACCTGGAAGGTAAGAACAGGGTAGACAATCTATTTCAATTCTTAACTATCCTTTATCATAAGAGAAATACTGATTTTTACATGTCTCCTTTTCATTTTGTTTTGGGGAGTTTTATTTCCTGTGGATGCAGAGAATTATATTGCCTCTTTGCCTGTGGCTGTATTCAAGAAACTTGGAGTGTATCTCTCACATCTTTTCTGTAAATTAAACAAACCCACTCTTTACAGACTTTCAAAACACGTAACAGTCTGTAAACTTTTGGTAGGTCAGAACTACCTCAAGATGGGGCCCACATAGTTCTTGATGAAGGATGCCCGAAAATGGACACAACACTTTTTCACTCAATCTTCAGCAGAGCTAAGTAGAGCAGGAAGATTACTTTGCATGCCTTGTATACAGCAGTCCTGTTTATACTCACTGGATGGTTTTACTTCCAACGCATGCCACTCTGAACCACAGATTAAATGCAAGGCAACAATGATCACCACATCTTCCTCTGCAGACCTGTTGCCTAGCAAACAATTCATTCCCTAGCACGGGGATGTGCCCTTGATAGCTCATAAATAAACACAGCATTTTGCACTTGACTTGTATCTTATTTCAGACCCAGCTGACAAAAACAAGTAAGTTTTAATCCCATTCTTCAGTGTTTGTAAAGCAATTCCTCTCTCACTTTGGCATTGGCTGTATAGTGAATAAATTTAGTCTCCACTTTCCAAGTCATTAATAAAAAAGGTTAATTCATATTGGAAGATGATAGATGTGTAGCTCAGCACACAGGATTGACCTCTTCTTCAATATATAACTCCCATTATATTTGCACAGACAATTTATTGTGGTTATGGAGACAGCACACCAATCTCCCACAATTCCTGGGATTTTCAAGAAATTGTTTTTTTCAAAAAATTTTTATTTTTTTAAATTAAAATAAAAATCAGGTCTACTACATCTTCCTTTCTTGAAAATTAGCTCTTTTCAAAGAAAAGCATAAGGTTATTTTCCATTTCTTTTGTTTTTTAATTAGTCTTTCCCTCAACACATGCTCAAAGCCCTCAGGTCACAGAGAAACTCCATTAACGAATTCATATTGCCTAGACCACATTTTTCTACCTGTTCTTAAAATCCAGTACTATATTTCTGGCTGTGTGTTCCTTTAAGGATAGTCAGCAATTTGACTGACTTGATATTCATTAAAAGTCCTTGTCAGATCTACTATTTCATTCACTTTAAGATTCTGGCAATAATCAGAGAAACACTCCCTGATTCACTCACTTGAGTTATCCTCTTGGTTGTGCTATTTTCCACTTCCAAGCTTCACTCCCATTAGTCCTCTTTCTTTCAATGGGCACCTCTGAAACCTGACGCATATTTTTCATTTGATCATTTTGGTTCTCTGCTCTGCCATCTCTGCAGAGCAAATGAGATCCCTTATTTTCTAAAAAGTTAAAAGACCATTGCTATTGGCACATTTCTTTCATGGTAACTAAGCAGAACTCATGGGTTTTTACCATGGATCTGTGTTTCTGACTTTTAGACACTTCTTTATTCTGTTCCTTTTTTCTAATCTTTGTGGGAAAACGCACTGCTTGCTTCTAACCACCTCATAAATTTCTTTGTTTGACGGGGCTGAGCAGGCTGCTCTGCAAGCATTTCTCCTCAGTTTGAAACACCGCCTCCAGTTGCTCTGTATTATTAACACTATTCACCAAACCACACATAAAACAGAATTAACAGGTTCATTGGCTATTTGATGAGAGTCTTTTACATGTAGGAATACCTAAAAATCACTTGTTCCTACCTCCACACCTGCTGTGATGGTAAGTGCCAGCAGTCTGCTAATGCTGACTATCTGGCCCAGGGACCAAGGGAGTGAAGAGTTTCCCTGGGCTCATCTCCATGAAGCTCTCCATGCAAGCCCAAGAGTCCTTTTTGCTATGCCACTTACTGGCTTTTCTGCCCTACCTTTCAGATAATACAAGGATATTTTTCCTTCAAAATGTTTTTGTCTCTTGCCCTGATAAAATGCAGTCAAAATGAGACAGCAGCCAACCACCAATGGCAAAAAGCAAAGAAGAAATTAGTTTTAAAATAAATTCTTTTGCCCTCATAATGTAGTTTTTATCCCCAAGAGTAATTCTGTAAGAAAATACAAAGAAGAAACATTTGTTTCAAGATGACATCTGACTGCTCTAACCTTTCAGCTAATGTCATCCTCATTTTCTAAGTAGAATTTGAAGTAGAATCCCAAGCAAAGGCTTAAGCAGTTTCTGTTACCTTTCCTTTATATCAATACTCTCATCTGCAGCCAGCAGGAAAAGCTCCCATTGCCTTCACCCAGCACCCTCACCAGCCCATAGTCAGGACACCTGCAGGGAACAGCAACATGGCTCTGTCCACAAATTCACCCAGTGTTCTCTGGGACAATCATTTTGGTCTTCTGGGCTGCTCAGAGCATGACCTCTCCAAAGGATGAGTCCTACCAGATACACACCAGGTTCTGTGCTCCATCCAAAGGGATGCCAGCACAGGAAAAGCTTTGAAAGACAGTACTATCAAAAGAAAATTGCATCAAACACATCCTAAAGGACTCCCCCCCGCAACAGCTTCCATAGGAACCAAGGATTTGTGGGACAGAACGTCACAGTAAACACTAAGAAAAATTACATTAGAAAATATCAGAGGCTAGGGGTTATGGATTTACAAAGGAGTGACCCAGGGGATGATGACAGCTGCCCCTCAGCAGCAGGATCCTTTGTCAATAATACACATTTTAGGATACTTTTATATTAAAGTACATTTTCAAGAATTCAAGCACTACACAGGATGAGTTTGCAATTGATTTTGTTAAGAATCATCTTTCTTTTCTCCGGCTCTTTTGCTGAACTGATGCAACATTTCACTGTCCTGCAACACTATTTTTAGAAATCATCCACCAGTGATATAAAGAAATAAAGGACTTTTGTCTTGCCTTTATATCAACCTCTTCGTATTGTTATTTTGTGAAAGAGATATCAAAACATGGAAGAATACCCCAGGGATCTGTGACTCTTCAATATTAAATGATCCTTTTGTGAAGGTTTTATCTTATACAGTATCTCCATTTCAAGAAAATGCTCATTTCCTACTCAGAGGCCCGTTCTTATCATGTTATAAACATGGATTTTGCAGATCTTTCAAAGATTTTCCTCTTTGCACTTTCCTAAATTAGGCCAGGACTGCTAGATGTTATCTGCAGGATATATACAGAGCACTCCCTTATTGCACCTTTCGACCTGCATCATTGTAAGTTTTCTTCTTAAATACCTAATATTTACTATCTCTATTCTGTACACATATTCATGTTTTACTGCACTCATGTTTTACTGTGTAGCTGCCCTCAGAAGCTGTGAATAACCAAAACAGCTTTTAGGCAGTCCAAACCAAAAAAGTTAAATGTTTCAGTGATCAACACCAGAAAATGAGGTGTGAACAAATACAAGCTTGTGGGTTACAGGTATTTTATGTTCCCATCTGCCTCCACTAAGTGGCGGATACAGTGCCACACCTTACTTCTCAGGAAGTCGCCTACAGCTACACTGGGGCATAGTTAAAATCATTCACAAAGTCCTTTCTGATCTGAAAGAGTAGTTCTCACATCCGGCAGAAGCCACAAAACAAGACCTTGAGGGTTCATGTTAGGCTGCAGACCAGGTGCCTTCCACCAAACACAACTGGCCATGGTGGTCACTTCCTTCCTGTATGGAAGAAATGCAGTAAATGCCAGTGATGCTGTTTCACCTGGGAGTTACCTGGTCCATAAAGCTTGATGAGGAAGAAACTCCTTTCAAGTCTTCCCTATTCATATGCAAACCCCATCTATACTCTGAAAATAACACACAAAAGCCAGCCTGTGGTTAGGCTAAAGGGAAGTTGAGATGCCTACAGACTTGTCCTGTTCCCTCAAAGCACAGCATCTGATTCTTGCAATGATGGGGTGAGAGCTGCCATGCCAGCTATCTGAAGAAGGGCTTTCCCAACGTGACAGGCCACTTGCATGCTGAGCCTTGCAGGCGCAGTCAATCTACAAAGTAGAACACCAAGACCTTCACACCAGTGGGAAACTAGTATCACAGCAAGAGATAAAGATGCTTGGTACGCATCCCACATTCAGAAGTTATTTATTGAGGCAATAAACTCATAAGCAATTTATCCTTTGATATTCAGCTCACAATTCCCCTTGGAATCATAGGTACTATGGAAACTATGATAAATAATCTGTTAAAAAAGTGCATCTGTTTCTTACACCAATGTTTCCAGCATGAAACCAAGCTTCAACAGATGGGTTCTTGTAGTATGGGATCATTTTGTGGATAATTCTCCCAAATGACCTCAAATGCTGTTGTATTTTCCATGACCAAGTGAGTGTTTACATTTGAGCTTCCTCACTCTCTCTTCTTGATGGCAGCCCATTTTGTAGAAAGCTGCCTGATTTTAAAATGTGATAAATTCTGTACAAGAAAATGTTTTCATCTGATTCAGAAACTCAGGGATTGTCACAATATCTCACCTGCAGATATGAGGAATAATCTGAAAGCAGCTACAGAGTACAGTTTTAGCAGTAACTTCTTTGTCATCTGTACTCAAGAGTTAAAATTAGACCCAAAAGTTCTTCAGAAAAAGTTCTAGGAGATAACATGGTAAAGAAAAGGGGTGATAGCAAAATGCCTTCAATTATTTTCTGCTGTGATTATACAATAAATGTGTGCTTTTAAGTCTCATGAATAATCTCTGTGAAAAGAAGAGGATGAGTCTAAGTCTGGAAAATTTCCAAGTGTGTCTCTCCCACATCCTTTCACTGTTTCAATTTAACAAAAACACCCACACATATATACAGAAGATCTGCTTCCATACTAATGAGTAAAAGTACTCACCAGCAATCTAAAAGAGGCTTCTTTAATGGATCCAAGGAGGTTTAAGCACAACTAGCATTAATTTAACATTTGGTCATTTTCTTGCCAGCATTCTGCCATCACTAACATCAATATCTCTTTAATGACACACAAGTTCTTCTCATAAGTGACTGACCTAAAGTATACCACAATGAAAGAGCTGCTCTTAAACCAGTCAGCTTTTTGCTTCCTAAAAGTTCAAGGACAGGATGTGATATCCCTATTTCTGTCATTTCTTATGAAAATTCAAAGCAGGGAAAGTTCCCCAGAGCATCCCCAAAGATACGGTGTTATCTCAGCACACATGCTTTCTTCATTCTGCGTGAATTTCATGTTGTTCCTACAGAGCTGAAGCACCACTGCCAAACACCAAGATTGACTTAGGGTCTAATCTTTCACTTGAAAAGGGCAAAATGTGTTGTTCCCTTGCCTTTACACCAGTTTCTGATGGGGCCCAGCCTGGAAGAATGGTCCTCAGAGTGGAAGCCCTAAAAATTCACACAAAAGCAAAGTTGTAATACAACAACCATCTGGAGAAAGGCCAGTGTCTCTCTGGAGCAGCACAGAAAAGACTCAAAGCACCAGGCTGAAATCCAAAGGCCCAAGCACAACCTGACCCTGCCAAAGGTGAAATGGATTATTAGTACTAATCCTGGCCAGACTGTGGACTGGCTTTGTTGATATTTTCTTGAAGAAAAGCAACTGTCCTGTACATATTCAAAAGGAAAGGGACCCACTTTATTTATTTTTGCCACTCTCCAGGATGAGTTTGTTTTATCATCCCAAAGTCAGGGGCCCAACTTAGTTTCTAATTCAAGGAGAAATGTTTTTTGCAATACCAAGAAGTAAAGGGGGAAGACCCAAACCTACACTGTCTGCAGTGATCCCTTTCCAGTGCATTAACTTCTCTCCTGCCAGGGGGCCTGAAGCTTCCTGGAACATTGCTCCAGAGAAAAAAGAGAGGATACAGGATGATAGGATTTCCCTTTACAAAAATCTAGGGCTACAGGATAAATTCATTCATGGGAAAAGCACACCAGCAGCACAACCCATGTCATGGCCAGAAGCACAGACACTGTGGCAAGTGACAGCAGGATGTGAGCTGCTGAGCAAATGATAGCCAAAACAAGAAAGCCCTCACAGGTCTGTAATTATGTCTGTAATATTCAAGGAAATGTCATGGCTACAAGTGTCGGTATAGATGTCATTTTAAGAAGTGCACACTCAGTTTTACAACAAAAAGGTACAAAGGATTTCTGGATTAAAGAATAAAAAAGAGTCATAATACTTGCTTGAAGGGAAAGCATAATTGTGATTGTTTCCTAGACTATAAGGCATCTAAAGACAGTCCCTGAAATGGAAATGCT
Source organism: Coloeus monedula (assembly GCF_965178545.1). NCBI lineage: Eukaryota > Metazoa > Chordata > Aves > Passeriformes > Corvidae > Coloeus > Coloeus monedula. The sequence continues at coordinate 100,554,386 of NC_138783.1, forward strand.
TTCTTAGACCAGTTTCTAGGTCAAATTTTTTGAGCAATGACAGAAAGCATGGAGTCTTCCTGGCAGATTTCATGCATTTCGCCTCCTTCACTTCCACTCTCTTCTGGAACCCTAGTACTTGGAGCAACCAAATGTGAAATACATGTTATTTACATAAAGTGTTACTGGAATATGCATCCAGATGAAAAAGCCAAAACCAAACTGCCATTTTTAAGAAGTCCTCCTCAGGGACTGACAGGATAGGATTCAACACTGCAAATCCAAGCTGCTCATCAAGAGGCTTTTTGTAGGCAAGAACAACACTTCCAGGATACTACTCATCTCATTCTTTAAGAGGTACAAGAAATGCTGGTGGTGTTCTCTCCACTGGACTGACTGCAGAGAGACCCCGGGGAGGGTAACGGCCAGGTAGAGATTTACATTGAAAACATCTAGAGTTAGACTATAAAAACCCCTACCCTCCTAGGTCAAGGAGAAGGGAAAAAAGAAGGGCTTGGGGTGAGAAAAGCTGCAGAGTGAGCCTGGGGATGTGCTGTTCTCAGAGGGACAGGTGGGTGTGGCTGTTCCCACAATGAAGCCAGTACATCCAGCTGGAATCAGAGCATCCGACACATCAGCACAGGGGTGGCCTCCAACCCATGACATCACAGCAGTGCTGGTTTGGCTTGGCAATGCTAAAATTAGCACTTTATTCCCAAGTATTGGCTGTCCTCTCCCATGTGGCGGAACTCTTTGCCCTCTTCCATGGAAACAAAAAATTTTCCTCCAATCCTCCAAGCCTCCAAGCAGGTGACTCTGCAAACACATTCCTAGAGTCTTATCTTAAAGACACAAGCATCCAGTGAGGAGAAAAGGTTCAGCTAGGGACACCATCAAAAGCTTTGATTTTTAGTGATTAAGCGATTCAGGCGTGACATTTCCTACTCCCAGTTCCATTTCATCCTTTTCAAATTAAGGACTGGATTCAATCACTGGCTTGTTTTTACAGGCATTTAATCATAATAAAAAGTAAACTAAAAACCTGGCAATGAGACAAGCTCTGCAGCCTGCCTTCTTCCTTAACACTGCTACAACTCATTACAAGGCAGTTCAGCTCAGTTGTGAAAATGCCAGTACCTATCCTGATGCAATGCAGAAACCTGTGATGCATCCCCAGCTCTCTGGACAGCAATGAGAATGATCCAAAATCTAAAATAAGCTCACAAGACACGTTCTTACAATTACAAGTAGCTACGGGAGAATATTAGCAGGAGATAGTAAAAAAAAAGCTGATACCACCCTTACCCTACCAAAGGTCTTAGAATTACCATTACCCAATTCTGAATACACATTTATTCTTTATTTTTATTACACTTGTTTTAAAAACAAAGTGTTAGTGCTTATCTATTGCCTGGGTCCAAATATTTGTTTTTTCTAAAAAGCGCATGAGAAGCCAAGCAAATCAACAACTTCAAGTTTCTGTTGGAGTCTAGGAAGGATTTGAAGTTCAGAACAAACAAGGTTTGTCACATGATGGGCAAGAAAAAGGAAAGCAGAATAATAAAACGCAACATCAGCATCTCCCTGGGAGGATGAGTTTTTGCATCATTGCTAGTTCCTAATTTCAAGCTGTGTACTTTACATTAAAAAATTAGCATGATCATTCTTATTAACTCTGGCAGGAAATTCAGTTCTATCAAATGACTACTTATTATTGTCATTCACCAAAACCATGATTAACATAGAAGAACCTAAAAATAATATTTTGATGATATTTTAGGAATTTCTAAAGTGAAAGAGAGGGGACCAGAGACAGGGGAGATGATTAAAGAAGCATACCATCTAATGAAATTAAAATTAAGAAGTATCTGTGAAATGGAGTTGAATCGCGAAGTTTAACATGCAAGAGACAAAATAGTTTACACCTATGATACTGAATTTTGGAAGGCAGATAACTTTTCCCCATTCTCTTCCCTTGAGCTGCCCTGAGGAAGCAACTGAAGCCATCACAGAGGAGTTCTCACTGCTGAGACTGGCAAAGGAAATAGTACATTAATAAATACTGACCCACGCCAGCTCCATCATCTGTGCCACACATCCAGGCAGACCCTTCCGACAGGCCACTGCTGGAGAAAGCACAAGCACACTGTGCACTTTGAGCCTTTCCAAGCAACCCTCTCTCTGCTGTGTTCCTTTTCACCTTCCTTATGGCTGTGCAGGAAGAGTCAGGCGAGGCTGAACCCAGCATCGATATGTCCGTCGCTTTGGACACAGCCGTGCAGCTTCGCCTTTGGCTCTGCCCCGCCCCAGCAGTACAGGCAGACACTGGCACCTCTTTGTACTGGGGAGGTAGCTTTGCAGTTACACTTAGGATAAAGAACATCATCTCCATTCACTTCTGGAGACAGAGTGATCTTAAATGCCACTGGGAATAAAAAATGATGCTCTTATAGGAAAGAAAGCTGCACACAGCTACAGGGTGAAATCATGAGGATGCAAGGCATAAAACTGGGCTGTTGGTGACAGCAATTTTCAGCATATCCTCTGCAGAACTGATTAAAAATGTTCAGAGCACAGAGTTAATTCAGCTTCAAAATATGACACACGTCTTTTTTGCAAACATTTCCATTAAATATTTTCCTGATTGTCATCCAGTTCTCCATCTGCATGCCAAAAGGGGGTGCTGTCAATCTTACTGAGCAGTGGTAACTAACCTTTCCTTTCTAGCTCCCCTGTCCTGAAAGCTTGCCTGGCAAGTGATATTTGGCTTTAAACTGATTGAAAAGGTCTGTATTTAAATATTCAGGACTCCTACAAGAGTCTTAAAAATTCAGAGAGGAACTAAGGTCAGCCTGTCCTTAGTGGAGACTTCCTGCAGGATGGCAGCACCAGAGGGTAAAACTTCTAATATCAAAGGAAACAAATCTCTTCCCCCTTCAAAAGCTCAATAAAATAAATAAAATAAAACCTGAGCAACATTAAACAAATACCAAATGAGAAGACAGTACCCATTCTGTAAGCCACAGATCGGTGTTCTGTTTGCAGTATGAGCAGCAATTCATTCAGTGCTCTAATGAAAAAACACATTTCTCACGTGGCAGATCCTAGATAGCTATCACTTCCAAGCAAGTCTTTTCGACATCTTTCACTCCTTGAGGACCAAAAATCTGTTATTGGTTTGCTACACTCCTATTACCAAGAAAGAATGTTTTCTGGTCCTTTCTGTATCCAAGCGGTGAAAACTTTTTTATGCATTTCCTTAGCCAGAAAAGCTAATCTGAATGCCTTATTTCTTTCCTCTCACCCAGCACTGATTTCTGCTGTCTTCCTACAAATTAAGGAAGATTAGAAGCATTTTAACAGTAGTGGAAGATTTCCATTACTTTTCTTTAATACAAAAGAGTCATTAGAAAGAGATAATTGCCATCTGCAAAGAGAGATGTAAATCTAGGACTGTTCAGCATTCTAATGAAAATGGAATCCCAAAGGCATTATGTTAATGCTCCTAAAACTGGCTCCCTCTGTTTTGGGGAAGAAAACTCACCACAGCAATCACAGCATTTTACAGTTACTATAGAACTAAACAGAAGGGCCACCCGTGGTTGCCAGCAGCTGAAACAAAGCATTCAGCAATACATGACAGCTAAACTGAAGCTCCTCCTTCTTATTATTAAAATGCAATACACATGAGAGATATTTTATTTTATTGCTTGCTTCAGAAAGATGGCAACACTCAATTTGGAATTTATAAGCTCTAGTAAGGTAATCCAGTTTATCCTCCTGTTCACTATTAGTGTTGATGAGACCCAAAGATGGGAGATAAGAAAAAAAACACAAATGTAATAAAATGAAAACCAGTGACTCATCTTGGGTACCAAGAGCTTGTGGAGAGGAAAAAGGTGGAACCTTAATGCTAGACAAGTTCTGAGCCTCCTCAGTAACTTTTGCTGTTTAATGTGCAGAACATTACAAAGTAACATGACTTTTATTTTTCTGCACAGGAGTTCTTGCAGTAGCCACAAATGAAGGGAGGTGAACACAGCATAAGAAGATGAAGCATGATATTATTAAGAATTGATGCAGAAATGTGCCATAATACATAAACATGCCATTTTGTGTATTTGTAGCAAATTGTTACAGCTAGCCTGCATGTACCACAGGGACAGTTGCAAGTAATTCACCTTGCTCTGCTCCATGTCCCTCTAACAAAATATAGCTCTTGTTGACATCACCTTTTTTTTACAGTCTTTTTGTTTTTCTGGGAGGAATGACAACGTAAGAAGAAGATGGTATGAGCAGCTTAGATTTCTTCTGAGTCTTGAACTCAGGAGTCATTTTCTTTGTTCACTCCTTACCCTTGCTCTTCTTTTTCCACCCCTCCACCAAACAGATAACCTATCTCTACTTAAACAGGAAAGCAAAGAGGAGTGTGAATGTCTTTGTAATTGAGGTAAGTGTATTTATTTTTTCCCAGCATGCTTATTTTAAACTGCTTTAAACACTCAGCAAGATCATGTAACTGTTCCCAGCCCCAGCCTGGCAGCAGAGGCACCGTGCAGGGCAGCAAGGCTGGGCTGGCAGCATGTGGTGCTGCAGCAGAGCAGTGTTCACAGGGCTTGCTCAGTGTGAGACAGCATCTCCATCACTGCCATCAGCAAAAGCTGTGTCTGCATCTGGAACAGCGGCAGCGGCAGCATCTTGTGCACATAAATCCTGAAGACGGAGGTCCAGCATTCACCATACAGAGATGGATTCTGTGGTCTGTGTCATTTCCAGCTGGATGGTTGGTGTTGAGGGCAGAAGGACACCACAGCTGCACGGAATAGGGAAATTAAAAAGAAAGCAGGAGGCTGGCTTTCTCTAAGAGCTCTTTCTAAAGTCCTCTTTGCTCTTCAGAAAGCCCTGTTTGACACTGATGAGAGGCATGGGTTTGGACTACTATAGGTTGCCTTATGCTACAAATATCCCCTGATTTTAGTGGGACATTCTTTAAAAAAACCAAAATACAATATTTTCTATGGTGGCTTGTAATCTCAGAGTATAGAACATATAAAATGCAAGCAATATCTCTTCTCAGTCCATTTCCAAGTTTATTATGAAAGAGGGTAAAAGATAGTCTATAAATTCAAGTGAGCATTAGTACCCAGTTTGCCACTCATGATCTTCCACTGAGTAGCATTATTCCTGAATTAACTACTATTTTTAAAAGGAACCTGTTGTTCTCTTCAAAATGTCAGGCATTCTTTAAATGCCATACACCAAGACTGAACAATGAAAACCATTTTATCCTTCTGGAATTCATGCTTAGAAAATTTAGTTCTGCAAAAATAAATTAATTGAAAGAAGTTTTTCATCAGAGGTTTTGAATTCTAATAGGTTCATAATGTTCATCTACCCTGTTTCTGGGCTACAGGTACTATGGGTTCCTATTAACAGATAATGTATTTTCACTGGAAAATTTGCCTATCAGAAAGAAATTATCTGAGAAACAAAAATGTTCCAAAACTATGTAGTAATTAAGTGAAAGCTAAAAATTTGTTGACTTGTCTGTATCAAAATGGTTTAATTTTATCAAAAAAAGACCCCACAGCTAAAAACAAATTTTGTCTTGAAATTTTGAATTTTCAACTTTTCATATCAGTTAAAGGCAAGAAGTGCTACAGGAAGCACATTTCAAATTTCTGGCAGCTGGAAAACCCTGGTTTAAACAGGATTCTAGGCATCCCACTGTATCCTATCACAGGACAGTAAATCATGTACATCCTCACTGAAAATTTGCTCCCTATCGCTTGAAGAAAGATACCAGCTTCCAGTAAGTGAATTCATTATAGTTCTTTTTCAGATAAGTTAAAAGTCAAGGTGTATCAGAGCTCTTCTCTCCAACCACAGACATAGTCTCTACAAGCCAGACTAACCATGGTGGTGCCATAGAGAGACGTATTAAATGGACACAGAACAGGGTGTCAGTATTGGCATCAGCATTTTCCTCTATTGCTCTAACCCTCTAGAATTTACTTTCATGATTAAGTTTCAAAAGCCTGTTGCAATACCAGATTTGCTACATGTTTTGCAGCTTTGGTATTTACACTACCAGAGTAAGCAGCAAGTGGAGTCATACAAGGCTGGCAAGATCACCAAGCATTTCAGATGAGAGAGATGACCTTGCTGCGGTCAAAGTTACGGAGAAGTGGACCCATTTGGGGATACCCATTTTGGTGGCAAAATGGATCTGAATTGCAACTGAATTGAACTGTTGCAATTGTAGCTGCTTGTATTTTGCTATTTTTTAGATTCAGCAAAAGAAAATTTAGGCTGATTTAAAAACCCAAAAAACTTCAAAGTTTTCTCATTGAAGTTAAAAAACAAAAGCAGACCACGGTTTTACTGAAAGTGAAAGGAAATATCTAACTTTGCACTGAAATGGCATGTTTCCCTGGCACGTTTTCTAACACCACAGGGAAGAGAGGACACCAGCTGTGGTGGTGGCAAGGTGCTCAGCTGTTGTAAGTTACAAGCTGTTGTAAGTACATCGATAACCATCTAGACCAGGTGTGGATCTGAGCACGTGCCCTAACCACCAGTGCGCTGGCACCCTCACCCTTAATTCCTAGGGCTCATCAAATATGTAAGTCTTTTATTTTGTTGTTTTTAAAGGAACAGGAGCAAAAGGAGAGATAAGGAGTAACATACTCCCAAATATCCTTTATTTTGTAGATCGTATTACTTTCTTAAGTGATGACTGATGTGGCTTCAAATCCTTCTGGTCTTGAACCCATACTTCATTATCACTTCCTAACCAAGAAGAATTATCACTTTAGCCTGAAGCACTTTTTTGTCCAAACCTATTCAGCGAATCATCCCAAATTTCCAAATAGTTGCAGAGAGAAATCACATTCTGTTTTGGGGCAAACTATTTTCAGAAAGTGTTCAACTGAAAAGTACATTTTTCATGGTTTATGTGGATCCACTGCAAAAAAATGCCCATAAACCCCACCTTCAGGTTAAATGTAAGGTACTCACTCCTTTCTAAGATGAAATAAAATGAACAAGACATTTAACAGTGTTAAAGTTTTTGAATGTTTTTTTGGCGGAAATTCCCTTCCTAGGCAAACTTAAGGGCTTGAGCACATGGTTCTTTCCTGGAGTCAACAAGTTCCTGTGTGTCAGCTGGTGTGCCTTTACCTCTTCTTACACATGCTTACACTAGATAAATGCAAGTAATACAACTTAAATTCTCATACTTTCACTGCAATCTAAACTAAATTGGATTACTTAGTATTTGCCATGGGCAAGGGACATGTGCACACGCTGCTACAAACAGCTTCTTTACTAAAATACAGTACACTTTGCAGCAGCAGTAATATGATTATACACCTGACACCCAATGTATCCATTGCAGTGGTCCCAAACTCATCATTTAATGAAGTTGTAATTGCTTTTTTAGACTGCAAATGCAATATTTTAAAGCTATAGTGGTCTTGTAATTCATTTCCCTTCCCTCACCACATTACTAATATATACTACCTAATTTCACTGGAGTTTAACAAAATTTGTCCTTTGCTACTAAGAAAGAGCATTTAATGTTACAAGACATACAATTATAGAGTGCCTAAGAATATTGTCAGTTAGCAAGATGACTATAAATATGGAAATCTGATTACAAAGAGCTGTTTGAAACTTACACCAAACAGATCCTGACAAAACCTGCTAAATGATAATTTTATTCCTACCCTATTTTTAGGGAGAATGCTAGTCTTGCAATAAGATACCAGTTACTCTCACTTCAGACTTGCAAATACCTTTATGTGGAAAAAAAAACCTAACAAAGTAAGGTTTAATTTTTGCTTCTAACAGTATAGGAAAAGATGGAAGGAAAAAGTAAAGGGAACATGTTGAAATAATTGAAGCACAATGGTCATAGGGAATTGCCAGGAAAAACAAACAGTATAAATTGAAAGATGTTTTTTAAAGACTGGATTCTCTAGTCCATTACAAAATTGAGTGTTTTCCTTTGGGATGGATAAGGAACATTTATAAGAAACAGCCCTCGCATAAACTGCAGTCAAAAGTATAGCAGGTGTTGAGGGACAGAGAAAACCTTCTCCTTTGAAGAACCTCAAAACTGACTGGATAAAGCACACATGGGTGTTACTTTGTTAATTTCGGAATATTTGTACACAAACATAAATACTTTGCAAGTTTGCCAGTTATAATGGCTCTTTTAGCTCCCCCTGAGGCCAAGCAACGTTGTCCCCTCTGGCAGGCATTGCAGATTTCTCATTTCACATTCTACATGAAATGTAAGCAGCAGAGTTACTACTCAGAGGAAATCTTTCTGTAAAGGCAACCATCTCATACTTTTATCATCATTTTATCACTGCTCAGGCAGTAATTGTTTTAGTGTTAATTGGTTGTTGTTTTAATATCAGGAATAATGTGAATATTCCATTATGGAAAAAGTTCTCCATCAGCTACTTCAGAGAAAATGTATTAAGAAAAATGCTCTTGGTTCCACATCAAAAGTAAAATAAATGCTTTTCTTCCTTGCTTTTAGATTGCACGTTTAAAAGCCTAATGAACGACTGCAAAGTGCACAGGGCTGCTATGAACTCAAGTCCAAGCTTGCACACTTTGAGCCAGGAACTTATTATTGGATACAGAGGTTACCCATGTAGGAGACATAGTTTGTGCTTCACCAGAGGAAAATGCTCCTGCTCAGAATGATCAGAAGGTTCTGACCCTGCTTCCTTCCCTTAAAGCCCTACACACTGACAGGGCTGTGTTTAAGTCCACAGAGGGGACCAGTTGGCAGCAAGCAGCTCCTCACACGTGGTCTGATTCAGGGTACATTAGAGTTAAATCTCAGAGCTTGGGCCCATAAAATAAACTTAATGCAAGATGTTAACAAGAAGTTATATTTTTACATTAACAGGATACACATAATGCATTTGCTATGAAAATAAATCTCTTGGAGCGAACCAAAAAATGCCCTTATTTCTAATAATAGGAGGGAAAATTACAGTTGGCAAACTTAAGAGACAATTAATCCAGTGTTTCAGAGAACTCCAGATCAGTGCCAAAACAAATATTCAGATAAAAGAACACAGCTTCCACTCCCTGCTTCCTTATTAACTGTGTTTTCTTCTCTAGCCATTACAAATAGCTTTGTAAAATATACTCAAAAAATATACGGATCTCTGTTTTTTCATTTGCACTTGATTGTTGTTTCTGAAGATGCTACCAGCTGCTGAAGAAGAAAGGATTCCACTAATATTCGCTCTATAAATAATGTAAGAAAAAAAAGGGAAAGCCACTGCACAGCAAGGTTAAATGAGGACAACATGGGAAATTCAGTGTAAGGGACTGTGAGGCCTCTCACTTGGCTTTCCAAATGCAGCACATTCATTGCATTTTATTAGCTGATTAACGAAGTGTGTGGCAATTCATCTGGAGCTACTGAGGTCCTTTGATCCACCCTTCTTACAAGCACTCCTCAAAAGAGACAAAAAAAGTTCTTTGCAGCTAAAATTCCCATGTCCAGCAGGAGGATGCTGCTGGTGGCCAGGCTGGAGACTGGCAGCATGGTTTTCCCACACCAAGGGGAGAGGTCCAGCTGTCTCATCCACCCCACAGAACCAACCAACTGCCCCCCTGGGGCAGCCTGAGGGTCCACCCTCCCACACTGTGCCAAAGCAGGCACATAAGCTGGCAGTGAGCTTTCTGTGTGCCACCCCATGGCTCTGTGACGCTCTGAGGAGCCTCCCCACTCCATGTCTCATGCAGCTGTTGCATCGGTTCTCCTGGACATGTATGATTGCTTTGGGGATGCCCTCAGCCTGCAAAGGCCCTCGTTGCCCTTGCACACACAGGTATCAATAACCTCAGTACAAGAATTTTAAAGATTTTTTCACACAGAAATCATGGCCTCAGACCTGCACGCAGTTTGTAGTGTTCAAGCCTAAAAATCTCCAACATTAAAACCTTTTAGTTTGCCCTTGAGTGCTGAAAAAAGCCTCTTCACCCACTGCCATTAGGCAGATATATGCAGACCCCACTGGGCCAACCATCCATGGAGCAGCAGCAGTGGGAATCTGGACCCAATGACCCAAGGGTTCTGCTAATCTATAGGCTACAAATGCCAAGGTTAAGCTTTATATGGTAGGGGACATCATCCTGGCTGCAGGCAGCTTAGAGGCGGTGTCTTGCTGCTTAATGTACAGCTTTACAACAATACAAAATAGTACAATCTACAGCAGGCACTCTTGAAAGGCAGAGAATTGCCTCACTAAAGAGGCAGTTTTATGTAAGTGTTCTCTTTTCTGCCATCTTCACTTTAGACCAAAACCCTAAAGCTGTCCTTATCTTGTGGCTTTGGATGTCACTCCAAGCAACAGAACAGCAGATGATGTGAATCCAGGGGGAGCAGCACAGGAAAGAGGCAGGAAAAGCAGAGTGATAAGAAGCAGGAGAGAGCAACTTTCATCTTGATCAAGACAAGAGTACAGTGTCTCGAGAGAGCAGCTGGGATCTCCATCTGTACTGAAAGAACAGAGACATGATAGTTTCACAAAGGTCTCTGGGACGGGATGAGGCAGTCCTAGATCTACACCAGCTGAGCATCACAGCAACTGCTGATGAGCTTCACAGCCAAAAAGTGTGAAGCAGTTAGCATGCTTCTGCTTTTCTAATCAAGAACCAACATTTTCGAGAATAATCCTATCTAATTTTAATCTTCTTCTTCCCTAGTAACACGGTTATCTCAGAAGAATCAGAGGCACTGAAACACTCGTCTCATCAGAGAGTGTGCATATATTTTGGGAGGCACCCTGGGGCCTAAGTGTAGCCATCGAGTGCCACTTCAAATGCACTTTAGGGCAAACAAGACTTCTGCAGGACCAAGCAGAGTGACATGGGCCCTGTGCTGGACTTGCAACAGATGGGACAGCCAAGGTCACCTCAATTGGTTCCAAACCAATTGTGAACCCCAAATGCCTGTCTCAGTGCCAGGATTACCTAAGAAATAAATTTTAATTCCCAGGTAAACACACATTTTTCTCTACCAAGCTGAAAACGGTATTTTAAAAATGGAAATCTACCTATGGCAGGGCTAAACCTGCAGCCTTTTAGCAAACAGCAGCTGGTGGAGAAATACCTTATGAGTTAAAGTTTACACAGAAGCATCATTATGCTTCAGTGTAATGGAGATTCAATAAGATGGAGTCAAAAAAGTGAACTCCGGTGACATCCTGAAGGACAGGGAACTGGGACTGCTGCTGCTCCTGCCTCATCTGGAAGGCAGCACTCACCACAGTTCTGCTGTGAGTGAGCTTCTGAGTCCAGTAACTGGAAGCTGATGCTGCTGTTAACAATTAAAGTCCAAGTTAAGTTTTATGGATTCTTAGCTGTAATGGAGTTTCCAACAGCCTGTGCCTGGCACTGACCAGCCTGCCATGGTTACTACAGGGATCAATTGTTACTACAATTTTAAGTGTGAGCTGTGCACAAGTCTCAACGATGCACAGTTCAGTGATAACTTTCTATTAAGAAATCAAATGTGCAGAGTAGAACAATAAATGGACTGTAGTGCTAAAGATTTACACATAATCATGAACAAAAAACCAATGCATTACTTGAATTTTTTTAGTAGGGCATCCTAATGCTGTGTTTTCTAATAGTAAATAACAAGGGATAAAATGAAGCAAACATGAAACAGTGCTAACAGCCAGTTTCAAACAGAAATTTAATTTACTCTGTCCTGACCTGTGTCAGATTAAAATCTTTTCTCCAGTAACATTCAAAATTACCTTCTCCAGATCTTTAATACAGCAAAGGAGGTATCTGAGGAACAGGAAAAATTTCAAATAAGTGAAGTGGGCAGATGTAGATGAACTCTACAGTACAATTCCTCCACGTCGACATTTTCAGTCTGCAGCACTGATTTGCCACACTGGTGTTGGCTTCCTCTGGTTTTATGTCTTCCCTGGGTGATGAGGGATGGGAAGAGGGGCAGGCTATGCTGTGATTCTAGGGAGAGGCTGATGCTGCTCTCTTTTTCAACACGTGGAGTATTTCCTGCAATTCTTCCCATCATTTCCTGGAGACACAATTTGATATTTCCCTTAGGAAACCTCCTTTGCATCACACAGATGCATCTTTTACTGAAGTCACTTAATTGATATTCCCTTGACAAGGTAGAGAGCAGCATGAGGCAAGACCTATTACTCTGTTCTCAAAAAGGCAAAATCTAGCTCTAATTCTGGTATCCCTGCTGCTCATCAAAATCACAGGTAGCAGAAGTCTCACTGTCCATGAGGGGATGTCCTTGCAGGAGGCTTGAAGGAGCTCTCTGCCATCATGAGCAACCAAACACCCTATTTTAGCTGAGGTCTCTGCACCAGGAACACTGGGTGCAACTTCAGGAGTGAATTAGTGCTTGACCCCCTTGTTGCTGAGCTGCTGATGTAGGATTCACAAATCCTTTAGGTTCAGGCTACCTACCTATCTACCTACCTACCCCTCTGTCACCCTGTGACTGTCACCCCCTGAGGCAGCAGCTGCTCACCCAAGGGTCTGTGAGGCTCGACTTCCAAACCAGTGGGGCCAGATTTGGGAACAAGATGAAAGTGCTCCCTCAGGATTTTCCAGTGCATGTCACACAAGCAGTCATGACATCAAAATATTTTGCCTGTCCATTTTTGTACTGCTGAAGACCTTGTATCAGTGCAAAAGCAGTTCCAAAACAACTGATGTTTCCAAAATTTTCAAAATTATCTATCTGGTGTGCTTCCTCAAAGCAATCTTTTTGTTTCAAAATCTTACTTGCATAAACAGCAAAAATACTTGAAAGGCAAAAAACCACCAAACCCCTTGAAATCAATCTTCTCATTCAGCCTGAAATAAATATGCTTGTTATTTATCATCCAGGATTCACTTAAATAGTTTTGTGGACTTGACCCCACAGGAATGTATGCATTTCTGGACATGCTGACAAACCAGTGACACCCCAGGCTCACATCCAACACTATCGATTTTCATGGCTGCTGGTGCAAGTTGGAGACATTAGAATGTTAAAAACAGCACAGCTACACTTACAAGCACTCCCAACAAAAAAGCACTACCAGAAACAATTGGAGTTACTAAATATATTCAGTAGAACTTGCACAGCATGCAAAAGCCAGCCACAGCAAATGCCTGCTTAGTAATTGGATCTACTCTGAGATTGTCCTCCACTCCCTTGCCTTACAGGAAAATGACAGCTCTTAATGAGGGCCATCAGTGGAGGGGGAGGAAGATGGGGAAGTGAGGGGAAATGCTTTTTCATTCTATAATTGTAACTTAATTTTGAGATTAAACTGATGATTTAATGACTCCTACCAGTTTGAAAACAGGATCCAGGAAGAGACATGACCGAGCAGAGGCAACTGTCATCTCCCATCTCTGATAAACTCCCAGCTGCTAAAAGTAGTGTCTGCCTGGTGGGAACTCCTTGTGCATCCCCAGGTGGGCTGAGGCCCTCATATCCCTCATTCCTCGCACTGCTGGCAGGGACACAGACCTGGGGACGCTTCCAGCCACTGTGCGTTTGGGACCTCTCTCTCAGTAGGCCTCTGAAAACCAAACCAAAAAAACCAAAACACTCCAAAATGCGACTTAGGACCTCAAATCCTTGACGTGGAGCAAAGAGGTCCATGAGGAATGGCAGCTGCCTGCTAAACTGCCCCAGAAGCTGCCCTCATGACAAGGCTCATCCACGCTGCTCTTCTACCTGAGCCTGATTTCTGCAAAACTGGACAGAGCTTCTCCCTGTCTCGCAGCTCTTGCACAAAATCGCAAGTTATTCATGGGGGATGGTGTGATTGTGTGAGACTCACTCGCAGAGCAAAACAACCTAAAAATAGTTTGAAACTACCATTGGGTAGTTTCTATTTGTCCTTGTCTTTCAAGATATTTTCTGCAAGCCCAAACAAACAATTTTTTCATTTTGGATGACAGCTGCACTCCTCACATGTGTACATCCCCCACTGAGTATAAGCTTAAGACATACAAGAAACAGGGCAAGGGTCCCTGTGACTCTATGACAGGTGGCAAAGGGAGTGGATGAGAGGGTATGGCATCACACATGGCATCACACCCCAGCAGCAGGGGTCCTGGCAGAGTGAATGTTGTGGGCAAGGCCACAGGGGAAGCAGTGGGAAGACTACCATCACCAATACAAGGCTGATGCAGCCAGCTGAAGGGACACCTGCACTGCAAAGCTCCATACCTGAATGTGTAGGAACGACTGGGGTGTATGAACCTCTTCACCTGAAAAAACTCAGAGAAGCACCTGCATGGAATTTAGGAAGTATGAGCCCTGAAAAGGGGGAAAAAATAAAGAAGAAATAGTTGAAAAGGCTAGGGAAAAAACCTGACACTGAATCCAACATATTGCAAGATAAACGCATTTGCAGACAAAGCCAGACTCTCCACTGCTCAGGAAAAATCAGGAGAGTATCTAACATTTTCAGGAGAATCAGTCCACCAGCCTGTGCTAAGGATATCCAGCCCAAAGTTTTGCAATTCTTTATCTACTGTTTGTAAATGATTTCTGATTTATTTGCCCACCAAGGAGAAGACAGGCTAATCTAAAAATAAGCTGTGTGAGCAAAACCACAGAATTACATTCAGAGCTTTGGCACTTGACAATTTTTACGCTGCAGTTCCAAACCATCTCATTTTCTTTCAGCACAAAGAAGCAGCAAAATATCTTGCTGAAGTGACGTCACATAATACATATGTTTGATAGATAGACATGAATATATCCTTTTGTCCCTACCACTGGGCATGCTGAAAACACTATGTTTAGAATAACATCAGGATGCCTCAATTTCAAGCATAAAAATCCTAAATTATTAACATGGCAACACATATTACTCAGGACCCAGAGTTTTCTTTTTCACCTCTGCCCCCTCCCTAAATAAGGCAAATATGGTTACTTTAAGTTTTCTTCAGAGGTTATGCCAAAAATTTAAAAGTAATAGGAAGAAAAATCTTTCTCTGTAGATTTTCATCGGAACAGTATACTTCCAAGAAGAATGGTGTGCTATTATTTTTAAAGATTCCCAAAAAGAAAGTGTCAGGGTTATTCTCTAACAAAACTTCACAAGAAACCTGGGTTTCTGTCCAGCAGTGTCATGGACTGTGTTAGTCAATGTGTGCTGCTAGGTCTTTCTTCCCAAAGAAACTATTTCAAATGTTTTAATGTGACACAATCACATCAGTTTTTAAACTCTCATACCACTAATTATAGGTTTGACTTTAAAATCATCATACAGAGAGCCAATCTTGCCTGCTGTTCATGCATCTGTTAGCATTCCTACCACTGCTGATGTGACAAGAAGCCCCAAACACTTCTATGCTTTTCATTTTAGCAGAGTTCTTGGTCCTGAAGCATTTACAGCTTTTTATGGAAGACTCCACACTGGGAAAAGGGAATTTGATAAATATTCTTCCATTTTGAGTCCAGTTTTCTAAGGTAACAAGGCTAATGCCCTTTTTCCTGTCTGACTGTCAGTCCTCCTACAGCAGCACTTTGGGACAGCACAAGCCACATTCTTCAGGAGAAGAGAAGTCTGGTGGAGGATGAGTTGCATCCCCACAGACTTTGCAACATCCCTGGTTGACAAGCAGAAGCCCAGAGGGAAAAACCACAAAGTGAGTGCTGCACAAGTCTGTTCAACCTGCTGGGCTGGGCTGCCTGTCACCGTGTGTGCCAGCCAGGCCATCAAACAGGGACCCGGGAGGGACACGGCCGGCTCAGCCCCGGCCAAGGACTGTGCCAGCAGCACGGACCCGCACAGGGAAGGACGGGAGAAGGACTACCAGAAACATCAGGGACTACCAAGTCAAGCAACTACCAAGCCAAGGGCAAGACTTAGGAAGGAATATTTTTCATCGGTTCTTCTCCTCACGGTTATATACGTTAAATATGTATATAAAATTGAGCAAAGCTCTGCTGTTTTAGTTTTTGGCCCCACAGCTCAGTGTGCTGTGAACAGCCAATCAAGAAACAAATTCACAGCTATTAAAAGAGCACAGGGGTGTGGGCATATTTATACACCTGCCAGGAGAACAGTGCTGACACCAGCAGTGTCCATCCTCCCCAGAAGTGACGTGGTAAAAGGTGTGTCTGTGTGTCTGTGAGCCAGAGACAGATGGATGCCCCACAGCAGCGGGCTGGATTCAGTCTCTAAATCAAAGCATTTGCTGACCCCTCCATACCTGCAGTGCCACAAGTTCCCCACCCAGCTGCAAAGCCCTGTCTCCTATCAGCAGACAGTGCCCTGCTACAATTTTAGTTTATAAAGCACCACTCTGGAAAGTGTTCTTTTTCCTACAAATCAAAACCCTTCCAGGTACCTGCTCACAGGACAGCACTTGCTCAACAACAGATTCCCTCAGTGGCTGAGAAAACTATCTGACAACCCGAAGACTCCTTTCTTCTTCAATGTGTTCACTGCATGTCAGGACTTCTAATGGAAGCTGTTCCCAACCAGACAGCTCATGGCAGTGACGGCTGGCAGGAGCCCCCAGTGTATTTCTACATCGATGGGAAGTCAGTCTCTCTCTGGAGGGTTTATAAATGAACCTCTATACTCACAGCTGCCAAATGTTTCCTTCCAGGCATTTTATCTATGTAAACCAAACAGATAACAAGGAGAGCAAAGACCTTTGAAATATTTATGAATCAATTAAAGCCCTAAAGCTTTCTACTGCACAGTGATAAGGAGCAAATTCTCACATAAGACACCAAGGCATATGGAGCAACTGATTTTATATGAGTTCAGAAAGTGTAGGTTTGCATACAGAGAAAGGAAGAAAAAATGAGCTATATACAGGTTGAAAGATAGATACCATATACCACGAAAGTAATATGCAATAATGTGACAGAACATACAAACTAAATGTTAAAGGTTTATCAGCCAAACCTAGAAACTATAGACTGATTTATTGATAGAATACTTTCTGACTGATCTGTTTTCTCCACTATTCACTATTATGTTAATTTTATGACAGCAGACAAAAGTTGTGTAAAAATACAGATAATACATAATAGCACTTTCTTGTTCAAAGTGTGCGAAATTTTTTCTCCTTTTCCCTGAGTGGCAAAGGTGCTTATTTGCCTCATAAACACCATGTTCAAGGAAACCTGAATGTGAAAATAAATGGCTTCATTTTGTTGCTTTGGTGTACTCAGTTTCATGACAATGAAGCATGACTTAGTGTGAAGGTCACTGCTCATTATGCACAACAGCAGAAAAACGAAAAGAATGCTGGGACACACTGGCAGAAATGGGGACTTGAAATCGGTTTGAAAAATAACCCAATGCAGCAGGATCGCAGAGACACTGAAATACCATAGAGGCCTGGATGGTGCCATCTCTCCAAATTTGCCATCACCTGAAGACAAGAAAGAAGGAAGGGGCAGGCAAAGGCAATGCCACAGCTCCATAATGTCAATCACTGCTCAATACCTTTCCCCTGAATCAAGCTGTGTTCTCCTAACTTGCCTCCTTCGTAGTGGTTTTTAAAACTTTGAAGCTGAAATTAAAGCAATCTCAGCTGATGAAAAAGCAACTGAATAAACACACGAGGAAACAAACTGCTTGTCTCCACCTGCTGTCACTGCAGGGGCAGGTGCTGCTGGACATCTCCCAGGTCGTTCTGGTGAATCTGTCACTGCCGTATGAAGGCAACTTTTAGTCTGTCAGCCACATTCACAAGGGCACTGCAGGTGCTTTGCACAGTCCACAAACACATCCGGGTCCTAAATTCAACACTTCACTGGGAAACAACTAAAATGTTGTATTTCCTTGTGTGTTACAGTCTTTCAAGAGTGCCAGAGAAAGGGGAAAAGGAGGAGTAGTACAAGAAAGCAATGGTACTTTCTATTTCTAGCTATTTTTTCACCTACATTTTGTTAACCCACTTGCAGGAACAAAAAAAAGGCACCAAAAAAATCCCAAACCTCGCTATCATCATTGCTGGAAACTGCTTGAGCAAAATGTTTTCCCTTTGGAACATGACAGTTCTTTGAGCATGAACATTTCACCAGATATTGTCAAACCCATATCCTTTCAGAAGAAATAATCTTGTTTTCCCAGGTCCCTCTTACCTCCCTGACAGCTCCTAGGCTGGCAGGCAGTCTGTGACTATGGGAGACCAAAAATCAGGCTCCCACATCTCATGACAGCATAAAGATCCTGATACCTATTTAAAACTTTTTATGTGCCACCTCTGTAATTATTTAAAACTCATCCCGTGGGAGCACTGGCTCCAAAATTTCAAACAACCTTTAGAAAATATTTTTCTGCATCCTTCTTTCAGGGTAAATTATTGCCATTTAGAGTGTCATTACAACACAGCACATCTGGAAACTGAGGATCACAATGTAAGGGTGTCTGTATTCAATGACAGTCCCTAATTTCAAGGTGGTCATTTCTTATGGAAGAACAGTACAAATCTGGGTTGGCAACACTACATCACTTTTCATCTCTTGGGACTGCTTACCAAACGAGGACATGTGCAGTGCATGTGCATCTTAGCAAGCAAGCAGCAGTGCAGAGACAGTCCCAAATCCTCCAAAGATTTAGCAGAAAAGCATCAGTTTTTTCACATGTCAGTGGCTACAGTAAAACTCCTTGGCTAAAGATGTAAGGTCAGTATGCAAGACCAATCATGCATACTTTTCTACTGAGGAAGCTAGGAAAATTTTGGAAGCCTAAAACATGTACTGCTGCCTCAATGGTCACAGAGCCTGACCCTGCCTTTGCTGGCTCTTCTTCAGAGACAGAACTGAGAAAGGCACGTGAAGAGGAGCAAGTGTTCTCTGAACTGCACTCTTCCTGGGGAACAGACAACTATGTTTGGGTCAGGAAAAACTCACCTCCTCAAATGGCAATTTATAAACCACTGGGGCTTGTAGGACCAGCTCACACAGCCTCTAACTGAATGATTTATAATTTATGTGAAGAACAACGCCAGAGGTTTAAATACCTCACTGCAAAAGGTGCAAGAGTAGAGACCTTTTCATTGTTTTGCTCTAAAGTAGCTCATAAATGTCCCACTGGGAGGGGAAGCCCTTGGATGATAGCAAGGGACCTGCTGGTGCAAACCATGGGCTGGAGAGCCCTGGGGTCATGTTTTACATTCAGACAGGGAGCCTGCTGCTCACATTAACATCCCCCAGCCACGACACCTGTGCCTGTACCCATACATTAGCTGCTGTTACTGCCTGTTACAGCCCATAAACAGCACAGTGAGAACTGTGTGCCATGTGCCATTAGCAGCTGAACTGGGCACTTGTGGAGGCAGAAAGGGCTGCTCCATTGGCAGCGGCACCTCATAGAGCTGCTTCTGTTGTCACCTCTCCCCAGCCCTTCTCCTCCACCACCCAGAGCAGAAGGATTAGGCTGCTTGGCACTCTTCTCCCTATTTTCTCTCTGGGTGGTTTATTTACTCATCTCCTTATTATTCATAGTCTCACTGAAATTTATTTCTATCCCGGAGACGGTGATGGTGGAAACAAATGAGACATAAAGGAAGTTGCTTTTGTACAGAGAAGGAAAGAAAACAGTCTCTGTAAATAGAGCATGATATCAACAGGCTAATGCCTGACACTAAGCAAAAATAGCATCTTCTCCAAGAAAATTAATTTGCTGTAAAGATCACCAGATATGTGAGGATCTTTAATCTTCACAATTATTCACCCATGAAGCCTCTTCATCTAAATGGCCAACATATTTCCTTTTGGGACAGCAATGGTAATTTCTCTTTGAAAGGGGATAATCACATGTAAAACACGTTTAAGGGAAGAACAGATGTTAAGAACTGAAGTAGACACAAAAATAGAGCATAATCAGTGGCAAAGTAGAAAATTAACATGCAAATTAATAAAAGTAGGAGTTTAGAATATGAATGTAATGAGTGCCAAGCAGACTATGATATGCTCCTTTTCTGTCAGGATGCTGGCTCCTCAGGAGAAACACAGCTGGCACTTTTGTTCCTTCAGTAGCCTCCCTTCTACATGCAGAAGAAGTGGTCTCACTAACGTTATATTCCATTTATCGATGAGAAAATGAATGCAGCCAGAAACTAGCACTGTCAAAATATTTGAAGTTTAGAAAATCTTGCTTTCAGTTCTATAAAGCTTGGAGTCAAAATGCAGCTGCAGACAGCCTACACTACACACTCCCTCCAGTCTGCATCCTGGGCAGCACAAGGAGCGGGGCTGGCAGCCCCTTGGTGCACAACTGCAAGCATTGCCAGGGCAGGAGTCACTTCAACTCTGCCTTGCCCCAGGCACTGGAGAGGCTGTGACAGAAGGGCATTAGCTCCACCAAAAGGGGGAAAAGAGTGAACTGGCAGCATGTACTGGTTCCTAGGAAATATAAGAACTAGAAAAGGCACAGGAGTGAAGATTCACCTCTAAACACATCTGAAAGATATGTAACCATTCAGGACCTGAAGTGAGACGAACCAGATCCGTTCTTGGGACCACAGTATAAGGATTCCCAGAGCAAAATGAGCATCATAAATCTTTGCTTCTTCCAACCGAAAGCAACACTGCCTCAGGTGCAGGCAGCCCCAGGGCTGGGATGGAAACAGCACTGGCTCACCACATCACCCAGAGATGAGCCTTCACTAGTGAAAACACCTGAGAAGCAGCTGTGTTGCCTTGCCCCAAACGTGAACTTCTCATTTCAGAGAGCAGCACAGCTCCTGTGGTGCTGCAGCATGGCTGCTCACCTACAGTTCAGTCCCCCACTCTGCACAGCTGCCACTGGATTTTAAGAGGGGGAACAATTAGTCAACAACTTAAGGCTGAAAAACAAAGGACTCAGTGACATAGAAATTGTAAAGTGAGAAGCGTATCCCCTTTCTCACTTGCAGCTCCCCAAAGTATCAGAACAACACCTTTTCTAGCCTACCTCAATAGTCATCAGCAGTAACTTCAATAGGATGACCAATACTTTTCAAGGCTAAGTATGTATATATATATTTTTTTTTTTTTAATATATGGAGGGGATATATGTATACAGGGTATGGTGATTTATTATAGTAACATTAGAGTTACATTTTCTCATCCTTAAAAAAAATTATCATTTTAAAACTACATGTTAAAGTTAACAGAAAATTAACCTAGGTACATTTTGAATGCAATGAGATTTAAAATAGAAATTACTGTTTGCTATCTGAATTTTTCCCTCCAAAATGTGAATCATATGATCTAATTATTTTACCAGTATATAAATAGTTCGGTTTTTTTCCTCTGGCACAAGTTATGAATACACTCTTTTTCTATTTCTGTCCTGTGTAAACACATTTTTCTCAGGAATAATTCAGTACATGGAGGGTATCCTGCAACTAGCACGTCCATGAAGCCCTACTGATTGCAATAAGCCATTTATATGCAAAGCACTGAAGCTTCAAGCCATGTGCTTTTCATTTTATGTGTACAGCAAAATTACTACACCTGGACTAAATCCAAACAGAACCTCAAATCCCAGATCATTAACAACTTACTTTATGTGTTTATGCTACAATTCACATCTGACATGAAACTGTAAGAAGCCATAATAACAAAATGCTATAAAAGTACACAATGCTGTCAAACTGAAATATCTTTTAACATAGATGTATTTATCTGACTTTAAACACATTTGTTTCCAAAATTATGTCAATATCTGCTATAATATTTTATTTAAACTTTCAATGGTGTTTATCAAGTCAGAACAATCTGGTGAGACTCTTCAGTTGTCAGGGATTACAGGCAGCAACAGTGACATAAATGTCTCAGGCTGTGAGATCCCACCTGGAGCTCTGCATCCAGGTCTAGGGTCCTCAGCACAGCAAAACAGGTTTAGAGCAAGGACCACAGACATGATGAGAGGGCTGGAGCACCTCTCCTGTGAGGACAAGACTAAGAGAGCTGAAGTTGTTCGGTCTCAAGAAGATTCCAGGAAGACCTTAGAGCAAGAAAGAAGAAGACAGATTTTTGTAGGGCCTGTTGTGATAGAACAAAGGGTAATGGTTTTAAACTGAAAGAGGGTAGATTTAGACTAGATATAAGGAAGAAATTATTTACTGTGAGGGTGGTGAGCACTGGAACAGGGTGCCCAGAGGGGTCATGGGTGCCCCATCCCCGGAATGTTCAAGGCCAGGTTGGATGGAGCTCTGAACCACCTGGTCTAGTGGAAGGTGTCCCTGACCATGTCAGGGGGTTGGAAGTTGATTATCTTTAAAGTCCCTTCCAACTGAAACCATTCTATGATTAAGCAGTTTCTGTTTATATCTGTATTATTTATTACACATATATTTAAAGTGGTAAGAGCAGTATGATTCTGATACCTAATGGCATTGAGACACTACATGTATCACTATATTCATGTCATAAACTGGTCTTTGTGAATCAATATAAAAACCGAAGAATTGCAGAAAACACAATTTTCTTGTACAGAAACCATTTTTATTTTCTTCCTGAAACAACTGCCCATAATCAATATCAATATAAATTAAATCAAGCAGTTCACCAACTCGTTCTTTCCCATTCATTTTTCTAGGAAGTTAGGGGCTACTTTTTACTTTCTTTTAAATAAATTGTATTTACATTCAGTGTTGAGTGCTATTTCACAACACAACAAAGGAAACACTTCATTTCTAAGACGACAAATGCTTTGATTTTTCAGTAATGTGTCTCCTTGTTTTTCCAGCTGGAATTGATCACTGAAGGTGTACCTCATTTTTATTCCATGTTCAACCAAACTCTCTGACACAAATTTACTACTTCTTAATGAATTGTTTATTTTATTTGATAAGTCATGCAAAAACACTCAATATAGACCAGTAGAAGAATGAAAAAGAGAAACAAACGTTCGGATCTCATGCATGTCCTGTATCTAGAATTATTAGCTCACATATGGGTCTCATCTACTTCAAGCTGAGTTTAGGAAGAGTGTAAATAACATCATCTTTGAAAGCTAAAGGAGGCAATACTAAAACATTAAATCCTGGAAAAGAGCAATTTCTGACTATAATCTTTAAATATATGGAAACAATTATTGATAATTTGTATATTCATTATATGATAAAGGATTTAAATTATATCTGCTCTAGAAACTCTTTTAGGAATGGCCTTGATAGGGAGTCAGAGAATTTTAGGATGCCTGATGAAACACAATTCATCTCTTTTGTACATTTCTTCGGTGACAGTCACATTTTTCAGAGGAAAAAGAATTGATTCCCTTTGAAGAAAAAGAAAAGCTACATGTACGGGAATAAGATCTGCCAGCTCTTCATGCCAAACATAATCATGCTTATGAAACTGATCTATTTAGAAGATATAATACAGCTAAACCAGTTGTTAGAGTTGATTAATCCAAGCCTTTCTTGTTAAAAACAGATGGCACATGCAAGAATAACAAAACACATTCTGAAGGGTATCTGATGAGAAAGTCCATTAACTTTCATTAGTTTCTTATATATACAAAGCAATAACAGCTGACCACAAATAATTACAAAACATAAACAGAATGGAAGGCTGAAAGCAGAGACCAGTTCACGACATGTATGGACAAGTACTTTTACAGATTTTGAGCAGATTTCAGCTCAGGATTCTCCTGGTGCGCACATTAAAAAAAAAAAAAAAAGAAGAAGTCCTCTTTTTGAAACATCATCTGGAAATATATCTATGAAGAGAAGTAGCATTTTCCATTTTCCTGAGTTCCTACAGTGACTCTGTTTGACTGTACTGAGCTAATGTTCATTTATCCAGCCTTTCATGATGGCCTGATTGAGGCCTCATTGCATAGCTTTTATTTGTCTAAGTTGGATGGCGTGTGAAATGAGAGCTTTGAAAATGCTCAATTAGTAATAATGCCACTTCAGTGTCCTATAAGATTAAATGCCTGGAATGAAAGAAAAGCCACAGGAGAAGGGAAATAAGGAACTCTGCTGAGCAGCCTGAAACCCACACCTTTATCAAAGGTAATGAGAGCAGCTGAGCTGCACAAGGGAGGAAACAGCAAAACATATTGTCACCACTTGAAAAACATCATTAGATGTCTGAAAAGCAGGAAGTCAGAGCAGAGGCCAACCAGGGCACCATTCAGCAGCTGCAGCTGATTTTTACATACCATGGACTGGAAGGAGGAAGCACCAGAGATGGACAGCACAGACCACATGTCAATAGCTCCATGCAGCCTGTTCCTCTGGGAGCTACCACAGTGGTGACCATGATCAACCCTGCTGCAAAACACCCACAGCACCACATATCTCTCACCAGCAAATTTGTGCTAGGAACAACAGGGCACCAGTTTCCCCAGGGTCCCCGGGCATCATGCTCCAGTGCAGCAGCCCAATATCCCTCATCCAGAAGTCTGCTGGTGTGAATCCCATTGTCCCTCACATTCCCCACACAAAACCTCATCAGCATGACACAGGCATAGGCACTCTGCCAATATTTCCCACTGCACCATTAATGCCCAGGGAACACGCCCCTGCTCCTTGGGCAGGGACCGCTGCTGACGGATGGGCAGAAACCACAGGGTCCACCATGGAGGCAGACAAGGCTTCCTGCATCCAGCAAAACCAGGGCACTGCTCCAAGCCCCCTTCTCACTCAGGAAGTGACAAGAACACTGCAAAGAATTGCTAAACTACATCCCACTTCAGTCTGGATCAAAATGTACAGCCTTTTGGCAGCTATGAGAGCTCATAGGCCTTCTGCACAGCACTTACAACTCCTCCAGACAGGACACAACATAATAACTAGACCAATTTCTTTGGAAGCCCCGGAATCATCACTTGAGTTCTTAGTGAAGAAATTTACATTTCCTCTTCATAATAAGCATTCAAGGAGGAAAAAACAACATCTGGAGTTGAGTCCTCTCTGAGATCATGTATCAGGTCACAACCTCAATATCCTTCAACTTTCAAAATGGGAACAGTTTACAATTTAGCCCTTTTCCTATAAAGTCCTTTTAGTTTCCTTCCTGTTACCCTTCTCTCTGACAGACATATTTTAAAAAAATTGAACTGCAAGGGCCTTACCTGAGGCAGGCATCTCCCTCCACCTCTCTCCTGGCTGTAGTCCTGCCTCCTGATTTGGCCAGCTTCCAGGAACACCAGGGGACAGCCCCACTGCTTTCCTTCTCAGAAGTGTAACAAAAGGAAACTTTGTATGATATGGGATGCTGTGTACAAAACAGATGTTTCCAATACACTTCTACCATTTCTAGATGGATTAAACACTTTGCTTCGCCTGTATCCTGCAGCATGCTGGAGGGAGAAACTCTCCAGGTTCCCAGAAACACTTTTCCATAGCAAAGAGGATCACGAGAGGAACTGGAATATAAGGAGTCAGTCAATGACAGCCTTCGGTTAGAAGCAAAGCCTGATGTGAAAAGAGCCAAAGGGAGTTCTGGGGGGGAAATAAACATTGTAGTAATAAACTAAACAAGCGTGTGCAAGACTTGTGCAAGAAACAGCAATGATGTGAGCCATGTGCAAAGGCTACAGAGCATATGCAATTGGTTTCTTTCAGTTAGAAGTCTGCTTTAAATTCCTATTTAACAGGAACTGTAGCTTTGATTTGATTTTCTCTTATCACAATATAATAGCATTATTATGACAAGTAACAAATTTGCATTTAGAAGAATGCAAAGGCCAACTTCTCCAGTTGGCCTTGATGATAAATTCAGGCATGGAATACTTTCATACTCCTATTATCTTGTAAGCATTAGCATTGCCTTCAAATCCAAATGTACACTCCTTGGGATTACAGTGCACTTCAGGCTGCCCAGGGGAGAGCTGAAGGAGCATCCACACCTCCTTGAGAGCAGCCTCCATCGGGAGTTGGGCAGGGAACAGGATTTCCTAATTAGGTCTGGAGCTGAAAACAAGCCTCAGAGCTCAAACATGTAATGATCCATGGGGTTAGACAAGGTCACAGGAAGGGTCTCTGCCATGCAGGGAATTACAACATAGAAATAGCAGAAGGAGTACCTTCTGCTGTTTCCCAAAGCACATGCACAAAGCAAATTCACATGTAAAATGAACAGAGGAATTCTACTCAGGGCAAGGGCCTGCATTTTTTATGGGTGTAGCCAGCACACTACTCTGACTCTCAATGTTTAAGCAGCAATTACTGGATAAGAGGGGATTCCAACAACCTGGAAGTGTCATAAGGAGTTACACCAGCCTGTTTGGCTTTCCCAGCCCTTACATTCACAAGCCAGTGGCCCTGCTTGCTCGCAAACTTCTCTCCAAGCTGTGCAGCCCATCCAGCTCTCTTTAGCAAGCAGCACGAGGCAACTCTTGCCAGATCTGGCCCCTGGCTAGCACAGAAGCCAGCCCAGCCCAGCCCAGCCCACCTGGAAAGCCTGTGCTGAGCAGCTCAGGAACCAGGCTGGCTGCACAGCCCTCGGGCAGCCCCGGCAGCAAAGGGGCACGGACAAAGCCCAGGCTTCCGAACAAAGCTCCGCCGGCGGGAGGGCTTCTTACAACAAACATAAAATGCAACATTTCAGAAGAAAACATATTTACATTGACAGAATTCTGTTGAACCCATTGGCAAATCTCCCACCAGCTGCAGCAGGATGCTAGGATTTTACCCTTGATATTTAAAAAAAAAATAAATACCCAAAAAATCCACGTAAATAAGACTAAAAAGCCCAACCATCAAACAAGAAACTGAGAGACCCTTTGGGGATCTTCACTAGGGGCTATCAGACACTTACATACCATTGCAAAGTCCTTGTTAGGCCCAAGTGCTGCCTGGTGCTTTTCTTCTTCAGCCATGTAAACACTAGAGTGACATCTCCAGAGATAGGAAGCCATCTCTCTGTTTCCCCAGGGATTCTGTGGACATCTGATCAAAAAGGGTGCTGCTTTCCCAGGACTCTTCACATGGATGAAGGAGATGCTGCTGGATGGACAGAGTGGAGCTGCCTATCACCCAGCCCAAGGGAGCACAGTGCCAGAGACAGCAACGGAAGAGCCGGTTCCTGGAGAGTTTTTTCCAACTACAAGTCTAGACAGGAAGCTTGAAAGAAAAAGAGTTGCTTTATAGAGGTTCAGATTTGAGTTTTTTCCTTTTCAAATAAAAAGATATTCCTTTTACATGCTATCATATATTCTATATATGATAAACAAGACAGAGTGACTCAGGCACATTAAAATTTGTGCTTTCCTTTTATTTTTCCATGACACAATAAAAGCTATTCATATTTTTTAATTGCCTACACCTAAACAATTTCTGAAAAATGACACAGCAAATTTTCTATCTAAATGCTATGGTAAACTAGAATTAAGATTATGTTAAAGTAATAATTAAGATAATTTACCCATTATAAGTAAATTACAAGTAGAAACATAAGCACCACATCTTCAGTTCCTCTGACACAAGTACTATTACTCATAAAAAAGTCAAATTCAAGCGTAAATTGGAAATTAAAATATCAAGCATTGCTGCAGAAATGTATAGGAAGGACATCAAAGGGGCAACTGTGGGCTTAAACCTCCTCAGGTTATAAATGGTTTATATGGCCCCAGACAGTTCTAGAAGGGGCTGTTGTTTACACAGGGATCTGAGCCCCTGATCGCCTTGTGGCATGATTTCTTTCCTTCTCCTTAGATGAGAGATCTCTGGGACCATGTCCAGGTCTGATAAAACATTTTTCCTTAAAAAAAACCAATAAACCAAACAAAGACATTAGCAAGAGAAAAAAAAAAATCAGAATTGAGGAAAATGGTGGTGACAATGATTGTATTTTCCACTATATCAGTCACTAGTAAGTAGGAAAGAAGCTAAAAATGACATTTAGGAAAAAAACAATATAACAGTGTTTTGAGGAGTAGAGGGAGTGGCTAGATCAGAGTTTGAGGCAGCAGTAGACAAATTTCAATTTGTGGGATTCTCCATCTGCAACCAAGGTGCAGGCTGCAAAGCTGCAAATGGAGAACAGGAACAATAAACCAGAAACCAAAGGGTGAAAGGACATCCCAGTCACACTACCAGGGCCTTCAAATGCCTCCACAGGACTGGCTGATGTAAATATTTACACCTTATTTATGCACTTCAGCAGGTTAGAGGTGTAGTTCCCAGACATTTGATTCAAATTTGACTTCAGCAGTGCATCCTGATGTCCCTGCCCGTGGCAGGGGGTTGGACAAGATGATCTTTCAAGGTCCCTTCCAACCCAAATCATTCCATGATTCTATGTTCCTGTCCTTTAGTTTCTGATCTACTTGCTTTATCAAAAAGCCCATGGTAGTCAGCATTCATCCCAGAGACCTGCGAGGCCAGCCCAAAAGTGAAGAGCAAGGATAGCTCCATGGGCAGGCAAAGGTAGCTGAGAAGGCTTTGCCACAGCAGTAGCCCACAAGGAGCACACAGCTGACCCCACATTAAAAGTCACTCTAGTTGTGCTTGAAAAACAGATGGGAGCTGAAGTGCTGCCTGGAAAGTACTGGTGCTCTCTCAAGGAACTGTTATTATGTAGATAAGAAATGGAAAAGTATGTTGTTTACTAGAAGCTCTGCTTCAAGGACACTTTTTTTAGTCATGTCTTACTATCTAATTAATAATCACATAGAAGTTGCTGTGCTGAATCAAGGCTGTACAAGACAAGCAGTTATAATGCAGATTTCTGAAATCGGAAGCTAAGAATATTTTTTTTTTCATATTTCAGAAGCAAAGATCTTTTATCAAGATTGGCAGCAAAATTTGTGTTTCTTATTTTGTAGTACTAGAAGAGCAAGAGCAACATTGGAACAACCAGATGAAGAAAAAAAAATCTGGCATTAGAAAACCTAGTTCATTATTTGTGTAGGATGTTTTAAAATATCCAGAAAAAAATGGCTTCCATGACCTTAAATATATTTTCATCATTGGCACACACTGATATAAAGCCTGAAAAATCAGTACTTATTTTGTGGGGCAAGCAAAATACCACTCAAAACTTGCTGTTTATAAAAGTTACAATAGTAAAATATTTCTCCATTGCAAATATTCTTCAATTACTAAGTAATTTATAGGACTACTGTAATAAAACTTACACAATTTGACCAACATGGAGGTGGAAGTTTCATAAAGCAGCATTACTGAAAGCTAAGTGAATAACAATTCCATTATAAAAATTCATTTGAACATAACAAAAGGAATGTTCCTGGAAGAAAATCATTACAGTGCAGATGGTGACCTGCTTGTAAAATGTATGATTAGCTAAGGCAAGATTTAGAATAACACTACTTGCTTCTTTCATTTGAAAGAAAATCATGGGCTTTGAAGGACTTTGCTAAAGGAGGCTGAGGCATTTCAATACCACTCTGGTAAAATGAATTCTTTAATAAGCTTATGATGCCTGAACTCTTTGTCCAAGGAAACAGGTCATTCTTAGGATGGACAGAGTAGGTGGAGGCTAATCTACAAGCTGGTCCCAAGGTGGGCTATCAAGCATCCCAGAAGCCATTTCAAGCCAAGATGAAGCACGTCCATGAGCATGTTTCTAACTGGCACTTGGCAAAAGCCATGCCTGTAGCTTCACTGGTGTGTCACATCCCACGTGCTGAAGTGCACCTCACAGCACCTGCCCCAGGGCAAAGGGCTCCCTCCTGCTCTGCACCACATGAGCTTTATTCCCAAAAGGGTTTTGTGCATGGGATGATGAGCACAAGCACAATCACAAGCTCCTGCAGAGTTTGCAAGCACTGTTAAGACCGATTGCTCCTGGAGGTGCTGGGGTTTGCTAAATGAAGGTGCCTCTGCTTCCTGCTAGCCAAGACAAGCATTGGTCCTAAGTGTGGAAAGAGGGAAAGAGGGCAAGGATGGAGCAGGTACTGTGACTCCTTTGGCAGAGGGATTGTCTTTGATGTTTGCTCTTCTCTGTTTTTATCTTCTTTTTGTTGCCACTGCTGCCTGTCAATATATCTCATTTCCTTATTACACATTTTGCTTTGTGGTTTAATCAAAATAGATGCAATCAGCAATACTTACTCAGTTTAGCCTGACATAAACGTTTAAGGAGACTCACTGCTGGGCCACATATATGTTGCAATATATAAAATTTATAACATAAACCCAGTTAAATGGGAGAGAGGATAAAAAGGCAAGAAAATTAGTAAGAAAAGCAGACATAACAAGACAGGTAAGTTGATTGACTTTGAACTTATTGTTTCTGCTAATTTGAAGGTTTCTTGGTCCTTCTGGCTATTCCAAGTACCCTCCCTGCAGCCTGACAGCTTCCACCACAGCAGGTGGCTCGGGCTATGCGAGCTAACGCAAAGATCAAGGGCTTGAAGGATTGAGAGTCTCCTGAGTAATTCCAGATTTGCTGGGGTAACTTCAGCTACACTGAGAGATGAGAATTTGATCCTCTGTCCTTAAAGAGATTAGTTTTACGAAGGAGTTATGCAATTCAGAAAAATGAAGGCTGCGGTCCCACATTCTTCTTCTCTTGTTTTACTGTATTTAGCCAGCCTGTCATACCGTGCTTGTATGTGATAAACAACTGAAATGTTCGAGTCTACCCCGGGCATTTCATAGTGCAAGGGCGTGCATGGGCAATTGCTGCTTCCATATATGATGCAGTGTTTTCAAACACTGGGACACCAGTGCCAAAAGTCAGTATGCTGACAAGAAATGCACCAGCACCTAAATTAAGTAATTAAAGTGTTCTGTATTGCAAAAATCCCATCAATCTCAAAAGTTAAGGCTGCCTTCACAGCTGTTTGTGCCTGATGAATTCCCATAATCTCTTAAATAGGCTTTCTCCACATATCTTTACATGACAGTGTCAGGGCATTAAGTTTCTATCATTCCAATAACACCAAGATTTTTCCTTCAGTCTTTTCAACAGTGGATGGTATATATTTCCTGCATATCATCACCATCTTTCTGAGCTTTCTGAGCTTTACTGAAGTATGCTACAAAATCCCAGAGTTACCTTCTTACAAATGTATTTTTGTTTCACTAATTTCTGTAAAAAAAGAAAAAAAAAAAAGGAAAAAAATTTAAAACGAGCAAGAAAATCTACTAGAGCTCATCTCTGACTTTTCTTTCCCACAAAGAGGATTTTCCCCCTTTGATTACAACAGATGACACCTCCTTCACCTGAAAATGGATAGGATTCTTGGTGAATTCTATGACAACATAGAAAGGCAAAACAGCTACAATATGACACCACTTCCTGCAACTTAATGCTTTTGAGCCTACTTTCATTATCCAGGAAACTTAGATATGGGGGAGGTCATCCACACAGGAGACACAGAGACCCCATGGAGAAGGGATGGTGCTGAAAACAGGTAGCTGGCAGGTGCCAGCTATGGTGCCACCCATCTGGGACCTGGCAGCAGAGCAGCACAGACTCACATCTCCTTCCTCCCTCCTTTGTGGCCCTCCTGCTCCCCATCGCAGCCCTGACCTCCCTGCTGGCAACCACAAGGACTTCTCTTCAGGGAGAGGCTGTCCCTCTCCACGAATCCAGAACACAAAATCCACAGAAAGGCAGTCCTAGCTCCTTGCTGGAGTTCTGCCACAAGTGACCTGATGGCAATGAAGTGAGGACTTGCAACAAAATGGAAATGGAAACAATGAAGTTTTATGCCTTGGAACAAGTAATTAATTGTAGACAACCCATGTTGTAAGCATAGTAACTTGAGACCAGATAGACATTATTACTAACAATCTGATCCAATGCCATGCCCTGAATCTGAGGCTAATCATGAAAATATTTCTCTCACACCCACTCACTACAACAACAAACACAGCCAAGTGTAATAAATTACCCTTTTTCTGTTGATCTGCCTATGTCCAGAGTTTGCTGCCTTTCTGTTAAGATCATTCCAACAAGAACAGCGTAAATACTTCTCTAGCTGCCACATTATCTGTAATTGCAATTCTTGAGAGTTATTCTGGCTGGTTTTACCACCAAGGAAGATAACAGTAGATAAACAGAAACAATGAAAAGAAGAAAAAAGATCAATGCATTAAAAATTGAGCACAACCAGGTCTTTTAAGTAAACATATGTACTCCAGCCTCACGCTGGTAATACATAATTTTCTGGAAAGGTTACACACTTCACATGAAAGTGTTAGTGTGCCAACTTCACGTTCCAGCACAGCTCCTCTGTCCCACTGTGGTCCCAGGCCCCAGCCAGCTCTCCAAGCTCACAGAGTAGCTGTGCCTGATCTCCTGCCTCTGTTCTCCTCCCCTGGCCTGTTCTGACCATGCTTTATATCATCTGTGGGCATCCACACATGCTCAGGGCCAAGGCAATGAAGTCAGTGAGCATCGTGAAGCTCAGGTTCACCAAACCCACTGTGCTTTACCCACTGCTGCTCTCATGGCCTTTTCCATGATGGTCCAGCCAATAAGAGTTTTCTCCTCTTTAAACCAGTCCTTGACTATTTTCATTGTCACCTCTCCTCTTGAAAAGACTGGTTTATGACTATAACAATTCAACAAATTCACCAAACATCCTCAAAAGCATTTGTCAGAGCTTGTTCCAGCCTGGACGAACGTTATTTAGCAACTCCCTTTTACAGAGCTTTTCCCCCTAAATTTAAAAGCAATCATCCATTTTGGATGATACAGGTGCTCAAATAACAAAAATGGGAAATGTGTGACAGTGAAAAACACTTGGGGGAATGAAATGCACTATGAAGGTTAATCATCTACCAGTTAGCACAAGCAGATCTTTTATAGCATTAAACTGTCTGTAGTAACATAAAATGCAGTGTTGGAACGTAGTAGTAGCAAATGCACCAAAATACCACAAAAGAACATTTTCATATCCAAGAATACATATTTTCCATCCCAAATGAAACTATTGCTTCCTTGAAAGAAACAGATGTTATGGCAAAGCTAGCTTCTCTTTTAGACTGATGGTTTTTGTCAATTTAAAAAATTTTAGCTGGTATTCAATGATACGATTTTGATCAGTCACTGCTTTAGCATGGAAATGGAAGGAAAAATGAAATCTTCCTGAGATGATGAATCTTAATCACAGCAGGAATATTTTATGAGGCTTCTGTAGAAGCAGTGACAAAATTATGAAAAAATAAATTGAGGTAGACTGGCAGCTCAATTATACATCATCACTGAAAACAAAAATTTTATGGTTTAAAATATAACATTGCTCAGTACTCTACTTTGGGCTAAATTGATACAGCAAGACAATTTAAAAACTCTTAATGTTCTCATTTTATTGTATTTCCCCTTTGAAATTCCTAACCATTCATGATTGAGTAGTAACACAGTGGTCAGGAAGTATGCCTGAAATATTGTCAAAGCAATATTACTTTTCCATTTGTCACTTGCAATAAAGTGTGATGATACACTAAGATCACTATTTTTTCTTAACTTCTGTTTGTGGTAGCTGAAAACATCTGTCCCACACACAGAAGTGCAGCACACAGTCAGCTCACACAGCATGAAACGTCAACTCTTTCCAGGCCAAGCAGATGCAAAG
The DNA here is from genome assembly GCF_965178545.1 of Coloeus monedula. Lineage (NCBI taxonomy): Eukaryota > Metazoa > Chordata > Aves > Passeriformes > Corvidae > Coloeus > Coloeus monedula. The sequence goes on from NC_138783.1 coordinate 100,587,874, forward strand.
ATGGGGAGGTTATCACTGGGGTCTTAAAAGTGCAGTGTTGACTGCCTGACCCTGCATGTTAAACACCAAGAGCCCTGTGAATGACATAAATTTTAACAGATAGACTCTGAAATTTGCTAGTGATGATCTACATTTCAGTATGGACCCTTTCATTCCTAATCCAATCATAGCAAAGACTATGAAAATGCTCCTAGGAAGAGCCTTTGATCATGGGTGGTTCCATGCTCCATGATATTCATCCTGCACACTGCCGGGTAAGACAGCAATAGAAATTTGATCCAGGCCAGGAACAGACACACAATTACATTTTTGTTGAATAAGCCACATCGTTATACTTTTATGCAGGCTGCAGAAGGCCAGAACAACATCTGACACAGAGAAATTTTGCTGGCATAAGGTTAACTCCTAAATATTGAAAGAGCAGAAGAAGTCAACATTGCATGAGTGCTTTGCTCCACATGGCCACAGCATTTCTGATCCGATAACCAGGACCAAAAAGTTAGATGGATTTATGATAGGCCCTGCATTCAGTATGAGAAAAACAAAATCTTGTAAGAAAGAAATGGTTACCCAAGGAGTGATCTTGCCTTTGGAAAAGTTACTAAGGTGTTCAATATACTGCCTGTGTTTTCTGTAACTGGTCCAGACTTTATTTCATAAAAATCTTATGAGACTAGAACTGCTCAGTCAGAAAAGAAACAGAAACTTGAATTTTAAAAATACAGAGAATCAAGGAAACAAAGATTTGACCAACAAGTGGGAAAGATGGAGAGGACCTGCCATAGCCATTCACCCTCCTTGTGTGCTCACTCAGGTCTGTGGGAGACAAAAGAGTGTCCTCTACTTTTCTTATAATGAAAATTGTTTCAGACTGGTCTCTCTTTCCACTAAAAGTCAGAGTGGAGCCTAATACTCTTTAACACAACTATTAACATGTTACTAAGTCCTCAAACAGCATATTTTTAAGGAGATTTCAGATAGGAGTTACCATTCCCTGGAGCAGCCTAAGATCATTGTTAATGTTCAGTTCTTGCCAGTCATCCTCCATACATTAACACTAACAGAGCTAAAAATAGCAACATAATTTTGGAGAAGGATATTCTCCCACGTAAACAGTTTATAAATTAAGGGAGGTTTTTAGATGGGGTATATATCATCAGCAGAGCCAGTTAAGTATGGCACAAAGTAAATTGTCCATGAAAACAGAAGAAAACCTTCCATATTTTCTCAGCCTGCTAGAAAGAAAGAAAAATTACTGAAATTGTTCTTTTTTCTGTGTCTGTTTAAAGTGTCATTGGACTGAACTCTGGATAACACCCAGGAATCTGGAGCCCCCTCTTTGGCTAAAGGTGTGTTTTCTAGAATGGAGCTGGAATTAGCACACAGCTTCATGTTTCAGATAACCTGACTTTAAGTTACAACCAATATATTACAAAATACTCAAAAATTACCCCTCCCCTGCTAAAAAAAAAAAAAAAGCCTTTAGTAATAATAGCTGATAGTTTAAATGCACAGAACACATATACAGATTTTTATCTGCAGTATGATCAGTGCAAACTACAAATCCAAAGACTGCCTTCTAGTAAACATCCCACCTTGCCATAACTTCCCTAGGGGCATATCCATATTATTTCTAAGACACAGGCAGAGCAGCATGTGGTGGAACAGAAGAAACATATGGTTTGTGGTTCTTGCCTATGCCCTATTTGACATTTGGGGGTTTAATAAAAGCTGGTTGGCTTAGGTTAAATTACTGGTGCAAAACCAATCAGACATAGTTAGGCATGTGCACATGTCCTCATGGGCAGGGATCCCAATGCCTGGGGTGTGTGTGTGTGTGTGTGTGTGTAGGAAATGTCCGTGTGTGGTACGTGTGAATGCTCTCTGTTCTCGCTGGTGCTAAAGGAGAGATCCAAGGTAAAAGACAGCAGTCACTGAACCACAGAGAGAAACAAGACTAGGCAAAGGAAAAGATAATGAAGAAAAAAAGAAGGGAAATTGGAATAGAGAATAAAGGGAGGAAATGAAAAACTGACGGTACGCATAGCAGAAGGATAAATCTGTGGCTAACGTACAGGACAAAGAGTCCTTGCCAAGCACCATGTGTAACCACAGTCACATCTTCCCTTATTATTTCAGTTAACACATCTGCCAAGCGAGGGAAATACTGAGCTAACGCAGGTAGAAAGGATTGCAGAAAGTCCTGCGAGCAACGCTGCTGACTTGCTGTTAGCACAAAGTGAACTAAAGGTATCACAACCCTTTTGATTCAAAAGCCAAATAAAGCCCATTATTTTGAAGAGGTCAGAGCTACAATGAACACATGCTGACAAGACATCTGCTTTGTTTTGATCTGCACCCCAAAATCACCTGGGAGGGGGTAGACATGGGGAGGCAGGAGGATCACTGCTGCTTGGAAGGACCTCGGGTGAAAGGGGCCAGTAGGGACAAATGAAAGCAGTCCCCAGCCCATCCATTCTCAGTGGGACCAGCACCTATTCCTAGCTGCTCACACTCAGCTTCTCCCTTCCTTCTCCTTCCACCAACAACTCAGGGTGTAACTCAAAGCAATCACCTACAAAAATCTCCCCTTGGTTCTCTTGGCTACTTCCATAGAGATGCAAGAATGTGAGGAGGCCAAACTCCCTTCTCCCTCTCTTCCACCCAGTACAGCAGGGCAGCAGCTGAGCTGGGCAGGGCACAGGCTGCCAGGCCCCCAGCTCACACTGTGGCCACAGCTGTAAACCCAGCAGCAGCCACACCCACAAGTGCCAACACCCTGCTTTGTGCTTTTGCCAGGAAGGACTCTGCCAGTGCAGTTTGGGAATCTCATTTTGTACACAATTAAGTGCAGTTTTTCCTCCTAAATGAAGTTGTCCAAAGGTGCCAAAAGTGATGACCACCCAGTCCTAAGTAAAGGAAGCCCCAGGCAACCCAATAACATTTGCTCACTTCCACTGCAATCCCAAAAATAGCTGTTGCTCCAGAAACTACTTCAGGCCTCTTCAGAGCAGCTGGTGGATCTGAAAGCTGTCTTTTACTTTTCCACGGTATCTCTGCTGACCTAGCCAGCAACCCCGTCTCCTAATTTGGTAGCGATCCTCTGGCTTCTCCTGCTGTGGGCTGTGTGTTTGCTTGCAGACCAAGGAAACTGCTGCCAGGCAAGGATCTGCCTCAGCACAGCAAAGTGCAGTGGAGGAGTATTTCTCAGATGATGAAACCTGCACCCCAGACATCTTGGACCCACATGCAGCAAAAGAGCAAGGAAGCATGAGAAGAGCATGAGTGGTTTGGTATGGTCCAGGCCACAAACAAGACCCCTAATTAAAAAATTGCATCACTGATACCTAATTTTGCACAAAACATAGTTTCTTAACATTTTGGGGACAGACACATCCTCCTCCATCTCCCCAGCTCACCCCTTGGTTCAGGGAAGCTCCTGTCTCTCAGGCACACATGCCAGCCAGTTATGGGGCTTACATCTCAGCTGGCCTGAAAAAAGGCTGCAATGGAAAACACTTCAAATTTTCTGCCAGGTTGTCACAGCACTGAATTGGGTAGAGCAAGACCCTGAACCTGGCTCCTCATATCCAGATGATGGGGTGGGAGAGGTCCATCACTAGTAATTCACAGGGGTTTTTTTGCTCTCACATCTGAACTTGCCAGTAGGAATCCTACCTTAGATCCAAAAAAATACACAATGTAGAAAGTTTCTGCCTGTATAATTAGATATTTCTGATACAAAACAGATTTTAAAAAATTTGCAGCCATCTCTACAAAAGTTTCTCCTTTTGTACTCACCGTCCCAGCATGAGCTCTGTAAGTATGCAATAGCTTCAGGGGGAGAGTAAATTTTAGTGTGCTTCTCCTGTAAAAAGCACATACAAACACAAAAGCAGAAGAGAATCCTCCCTATATTTCAGCTGCAAGGATC